>NC_056751.1:595632987-595670487 GCF_019279795.1 Protopterus annectens
GTATATTTAAAGAGCAGGGGGTGCGGGGGTGCAGCTCCCATTTTGGGGGGTGCAGGGGGGCTTTCCCACCTGCTTACAAGTGTCAGGTAAGTTATTTCTTTAGTTTTTTTTTTTTTTGCATTCGAAGTATGACAACTTTGAGTCATATAACGTTCAAAGTTGTCATACTTCGACTATGTGATATAGACCCCCTGTAGGCAAGACAGGTTTGGGGGAGTAATACTATTTGCCAGAGATCTAAATGCAGGACAGAATAGGGGGTACTGACATTTGTCAGAGACCCAAAGGCAGGACAGGTTTGGGGTGTACAACCATTTGTCAGAGACTTGAATGCAGGACAGGATGGGGAGTGTGATGCCCGTGCACTGGCCCAGCAATCAAGGAGCCTCAATCCTCACCACTAACACCAGTGAGGGGTGTCCATATAGGGAAAGGATAATAAATACACAGACAGTAAAGTACAATTTCCCTTAAGAACACACAGAGATCAGTCAATCTGGGGCTGGTTTCTCCCTTTCTCTCTAAGTCCCCAATAAGACTCGGCACTGGCACAGCTATCGGGTCGAGATCTCAGCCTAGTGGGTAAGCTAAAACCTCCAGCACCCTCTCTGTCCAACCAGTGCTTTGTGTCCCCGCCCAAGTAGCTGAAACACACACACTTTGAGATAAGAGTTATATACAACCACACAGACATTCCTGGGGAAGGCTGGCACAGGTTCTCCAGCTGAACCCCTTTTACCCAGACTATACGGTAGTACCACTTGCCACCACCCACTAATATTTATCAGCTACCAAAAGGCCCTCATGAAAGGGTGTCCAATTATACTGTGCAATAGTATTATCCAAATGGTAAGTGCAATTGAACAGTCAAGGCTTATTTGGAGTGACTTTGTACAGTATCACTATGTATATATGCAATGTACTCTAGAGATTTAATTATCTCTACACAAAACAGACACAGCTGAAAGGTTTAAAAATATTTAATAATAAATAATAAAAACACAAGACAATACTTCTTACTACACAGTGCTAGTCAGGTTCAGAGATCACAGAGACATACTTAAAATAATACAGCTGAAAAGTTCTGACATCAGTACAGAAACAAACTAATCTAATCTCACTAGTTTCTAGCTATATCTAAGAGAAAACACAGTTCTAAAATAAACTTACATATAGAACAAAGGCAGAGTTGGTCGTGAGTTGGATGTTTTCAAGACAAATGCTCAAATGCCCTCATTCTTTCTGTTCTTAAATTGATAATACAGTACCACTGATGCATTTCAGATTACATAATTTCTTTCCGGTTCCCAGGCCAACAGAAACTCAGAGGTTAATAGCCCTTTTGCTCATGCAGCTGGTCAGGAAGCCAGAGCAATAAAATAAATTATACATGTAAATTCTAGCCATTAACTCTGGCCTCAAAACAATAGGCAGAATGCCTCCCTCTAGACATCTTGGTTCCGAGATTTAGATCAATGAATTTCACAATGCTTGACATCTCAGCTTTCTTACAGCAGAGTGCACTGTTGTTACATTGTTTTGCAGACCAACATCCACTACAGTCCTTTTACATTTAAGAGAACAAGCTTGTGGCTTATATTAATATTTACAAATGACAGAATTATCTACAAATGCTATCTAGCTAGGCTGGCAGCCTTCACCTGTCTTCACACATCCTCCCAAAACTCAAGCTAGTTTTTCAAGTGACACTTGAAAAACATTGCTTGAGAGGGTTAGGTATTTCTGAGTATGCCTTACCCCATTCCCTCTCTTGAGATCCCATCTGCATTGGCATTGCTAATTCCACTGCAGTGCTGCACTGACATATCATATGCTTGCACTCTTGTGAATTTTCTTCCATACAGATAAGGCTGAAGTTTCTGCAGTGCCCACACTATGGCTAGGCATTCCTTTTCTACTGCTGCATAGCATTCCTCGCTGAGTTGGAGCCTACGACTGAGATAAACCACTGGGTGATCTTCTTCCTCTGAAGAAATCTGGCTAAGTACAGCCCCCACCACATGGTTTGAAGCCTCCACCTGCACAACAAATTATTTGCTGTAATCTGGACTGGCTAACACAGGGGGTCCTCCCAAAGCTTCTTTAAGCATCTGGAATGCCTGCTTACATGCTGTGTTCCATACAAACTTATCTGGCCTGTTTTTCCTTGTCAGGTCTGTGAGGGGAACAGCTATGGCACTATAATTGGTGACAAACTTTTTGTAGTACCCTGCTGTCCCTAAGAATGCCCTCACCTGCTTTTTGGTAACAGGTACAAGCCATGCCTGAATGGCTTCTACTTTGCAAGGTTCTGGCATAATCTTACTGCTCCCCACTCTATATTCCAGGTAGGAGACATCTGCCAGACCCACCTGACATTTGCTGGGCTTAATTGTCAACCCTGCCCTCTGTAGTCTGCTAAGCACCTCCCTGACATGCTGAAGGTGCTCTTGCCAGGAATGGCTGTAGATGACAATATCATCTAGGTAAGCAAGGGCAAGCCCTCCTGCTCCTGATAGGATATGATCTACCAGCTTCTGGAAAGTTGCTCTGGCATTTTACATCCCAAAGGGCATATTTTTGAACTCATACGAGCCAAAAGGAGTCACAAAGGCTGACCTCTCTCTAGCACTGGGAGTCAAGGGCCAGTAACACTTGGTAAGATCAATGGTTGTAAAATACTTAGCCCCATCCAGCTGCTCTAGGACCTCATCTGTCCTAGGCATGGGGTAAGCATCCAGCTCCATGTGACTATTTAATTTGCTGTAGTCCACACAGAACCTGGTGCTGCCATCCTCCTTTGACACCAGCATCACTAGGGAGGCCCAGGGACTGTTGGACTATTGAATCACCCCTAGTTCCAACATTTCCTGTTGCTCCTCCCTCAGAGTCTGTTTGACCCCCTCAAGCACCCTATAAGGGGCCTGCCTAATAGGCCTTTGGGGTCCTGTATCCACCTGGTGCTGCACCATGTGCGTGCATCCTGGTTTCCCAGTGAACATGTCCCCAAACTCCTGTAACACTGCTCGGATTTCTTGAACCTAGGAAGGAGATAGCTGCTGGGACATTGCTACCCCTTTCACTGAAGTGTCAGTCTGAGCCTCACTGAGGAGATCAGTCACCAGATCTCCTTCAGACTCCTCCTTCAAACCACTGTAAATGCTCAGCACAAGGGCCTCCCTATCATGGTAAGGCTTCATCATGTTAACATGGTACAGTTTGTGCTCCTGCCTAGCAGTTCTATCATGTAGCTAACATAATTTACCTTTCTTACCACCTTGTAGGGTCCCTCCCAAGCTGCTTTCAGTTTGTTGTGTCTGACAGGAATGAAAAGCATTACCTGCTGCCCTACAGCATACTCTCTAGCATGAGCATTCCTGTCATACCATACGCTTTTCTGTTGTTGGGCTTCTGCCAGGTTCTCCTGTGTCAAGCCCATGAGTTCTCTGAGCCATTTCCTGTGCTGTAGGACATATGCCACAGCAGACTCCTTGTGAGATTCACACTCACCTTCCCACTCATCACAAATAAAATCTAGAGGTCCCCTCACCCTATGCCCATACAGCAATTCAAAGGGTGAAAAACCTGTGGATTCCTGGAGAACCTCTCTGTAAGCAAACAACAGATGGGGCAAATATTTGTCCCACTCCCTCTTAAACTGGTCTGCAAATGCCCGTAGCATGGACTTGATTGTAGAGGGTGGTCTTCAGGTGCTTCACCCCACAGTACTTCCATAGACAAGCCAGCAGGTCTGACATGAAATTGGCACCTCTGTCAGTCAGTATTTTTTTTGGGAAACCTATCCTGCTGAAAATCTCTAACAAAGCATTTGACACCTTTTCTGACTCAATGGAGGACAAAGCCACTGCCTTATGGGGTCTATATTATATTCTCAAAAGCCGACAATGTCAGATATCGAATGTTCAGAATCTCGAGCGTGTAAACGGAAATCTCCGTAAGGGGAGATTTCCATTTACTGCAATGTAGTGCGGTCTCGGAGTTGGTATATTTAAGTAGCGGAGAACATGGGGTGAGTGCAGCACCTCACGTGGGGGTTGCAGGGGGGCTTGCCCCCCTGCTTGAACTCATTAGGGTACTTTTTTTCTTTTTTGTTTTTGTCTTTTTACACGCTCGAGATTCTGAGTGTTCGATATTCTTGTGCTGACAGTGTCAGATTCGACACTGTCGGCTTTCAAGAATATAATATAGACCTACCATAGGGTATCTTGTAGCATAAGCTACTACCACTAGGATATATGTTTTCCCTGTGGAACTTGGAGTACTCAGAGGCCCCACAATATGCATAGCTACCCTCTGAAATGGCTCCTCAATCAAAGGCAAAGGCATCAAAGGGGCTCTCACCTTTTCTCCTGCCTTGCCTACCTTTTGGCACTGCTCACTGGTCCTACAGTACCCTGTTACATCTCTGTTAATTCCAGGCCAGTAGAAGTTCTGCATAATATGTGTCTTTGTACGTTTTTTGCCCATATGACCTGCAAACGGAATATCATGGGATATGGTTAGAAGCACCAGATGGTAGACTCTAGGCACTACCAACTGCTGTACCCTCTCACCTTCTAGCCCTCCCTCAGGGGTCCACTCTCTATACAGTAATCCTTTGTCCCAGTATACAGATTCCCCCTTCCCTTGAGAATCAGGTGCCTCCCTAGCTACCTGCCTCAGGCCTTGCAATGTAGGGTCTGAGAGATGAGCCTGTCTCAACTCTCTCTCTTTGTAACCCTTCCCAGCTCCCCTTCCACAGGAAGTATGGCATCCTCTGACAGTGGTGCCTTGCTGTCAGCCTGGGTACTACTACTCACCTCTACCTTTGCTTTTACTCTGTCCAAGGGAACATCAGTACCCACAAGCAGCTGTGGCTCACCTTTAGTCTCACTGCTACAGAGTAGTTTCCTCTCTGAAGTAACCACCTCACCAGTCCTGGTTGCAGGTATGTGGTCTGTCTGGGTCTCCCCCAGGCTACCAGACCCACATGCTTGTCTCGAAGCCTGATTGCATGTAAATGCATTAGCACATGGTACTGCCTCATCCAAATCCTTCCTTATCAGGACATCTGGAGGTGGTAGTTTGGTACCCCTATTGTCTCAAGACAACCTAGTATTGGCATTTTGTCTTCCCCACTTACTGGCTTTCTCACATTTTGTTACACACCTTGTCTCCGTGGACATCTGTATGCCACATGGCCCCACTGGTTGCATTCAAAACATTTAACCCTAGGTCCTGGAAGTGTACCTGGACTAGTGACTTCCCCCTGCTACTATCAGATTCTGTTGGGGCAGTTTGTGCTGCTCACCATGGGTTCCTTTAGACCCATGAGCTGTACTTGAGGTCCCTTTCCTGTGCAGGGATGGCCTACTTGCTAGGTATATGTCTCCCTTCTTCCCCAACTCATCTGAAGTAGCACATTGTCTATCAGCTAATCAGATCCTCATGTCCTCAGGCAAAATGTTAAGGGCTTGTTCCCTCACCAAAAGGTCTGCCAGCCCTTCAAAAGTGGTGACCTGACATCCACTCACCCACTTATGAAAATAAGCGCTCATATCAGCAACATATTCACACACACTTTCATCTTCCTTGTGTCTATGCTCACAAAACCTTTTCCTGTAAGTTTCAGGTGTTAGCTTACAAAATTCTAACAAACAGCTCTTAACAGTAGTATAATCAAAATATTCACAATCAGCAAGTTTAGACAACACAGTTACAGCTTTACCATGGAGTAAGGGGGTCAGGAACCATACCCAGAGCCTTTGGTCAACATCATACTGTTTACATACCCTCTCAAATATATGAATGAAACTATCAAAATTATCTCCCTCTTTAAACTGCGGAAGAGATGTACTGACCTTTTGTGCTTCTTGTGTCCATTTACTCCCTTCCCCATTCCCTCCATGACTCTGATGAAGAGTCAGCATCTCCTTTTCATGCTGCATCTACTGCTCCTTTTTCTCAGCTTCCAAGTGTAGCAGTTTCTCATTCTCCTCAGCCTGCAAACATTGCAGTTTCTCATTGTCCTCACTCTCTAGATGCCTCAGTCTCTCTGCTGCTTATATTTCTACATGCTTGGCCTCCAACTCAAGTCTCTTTAGGTCCAGATGAATTTTTACGTCCTCTGCAGAAAGGTTGAGCTGTCCATTCTCTGAGTATGGTACATCTTTACTGCCAGTCTGATCGTCCTCCTGGTTGCTCTTTTCTGATGCAGCTGTGACCAAAGCTGCAATCATGTCTGCCTTAGTCAGGTTTCCATGGACCAGTCCCTTAGCCTGGCACATCTCAGCCAGCTGGCTCCTTGTCAGCTTTCCGTACTCCTCTGCTGACATGCTGCCTGCTCCCCCTGACTAACTAAGCTAATAAAATAAATAAAACAATTGTGATCTGAACTCTGAGTATTCACTGTGTGGCTGATTTAGAGTACAAAAACACATTCAGTGATCACTGTACACAAGCTACAGGAATTCACTCTACCCACACTACTACAAGCCAATTAGTATTTGCCAACCAATTAATACGTGGTGTGGATATCCCACCACTGCCAAACAATTAATATGGGATGCACGTGCACTGGCCCAGCAATCAAGGAGCCTCAATCCTCACCACTAACATCAGTGGGGGGCATCCATATAGTGAAAGGATAATAAATACACACACAGTAAAGTACAATTTCCCTTAAGAACACACAGAGATCACAGTCAGTCTGGGGATGGTTTCTCCCTTTCTCTCTAGGTCCCCAATAAGACTCCCCACTGGCACAGCTATAGGGTCCAGATCTCAGCCTAGTGGGCAAGCTAAAACCTACAGCACCCTCTCTGTCCAACCAGTGCTTTGTGCCTCTGGCCAAGTAGCTGGTACATGCACACTTTGAGATAAGAGTTATATACAACCACGCAGACACTCCTGGGAAAGGCTGGCACAGGTTCTCCAGCCATGCCCTTTTACTCAGACTATACGGTAGTACCACTTTCCACCACCCATTAATATTTATCAGCTACCAAAAAGTCCTTATGAAAGGGTGCCCAATTATACTGTGCAATAGTACTGTCCAAATGGTAAGTGCAACTGAACAGTCAAGATTTATTTGGAGTGACATTGTACAGTATCACTATATATATATGCAATGTACTATAGAAATTAAATTATCTCTACACAAAACAGCTACAGCTGAAAGGTTTAAACTATTTAATAATAAATAATAAAAACACAAGACAATACTTCATACTACACGGTGCTAGTCAAGAGTTCAAAGATCACAGAGAAATACTTACAATAATACAGTTGAAATGTTCTGCCATCAATACAGAACAAAATCATCTAATCTTCCTAGTTCCTAACTATATCTTAAAGAAAACACAGTTCTAAAATAAATTTACATATAGAACACAGGCAGAGCTGGTGGTGAGTTGGATGTTCTCAAGACAAATGCTCAAATGGTCTCATTCTTTCTGTCCTTAAATTGATAACACAGTACCACTGATTCATTTCAGATTACATCATTTCTTTCTGGTTCCCAGGCTAATAGAAACTCAGAGGTTAATAGCCCTTTTGATCTTGCAGCTGGTCAGGAAGCCAGAGCAATATAACAAATTATACATGTAAATTCTAGCCATTAACTCTGTCATCAAAACAATAGGGAGAATGCCTCCCTCTAGACATCTTGGCTCTGAGTTTTAGATCAATGAATTTCACAATGCTTAACTTCTCAGCTTTCTTACAGCAGAGTGCACTGTTGTTACATTTATTTGCAGTTCAACATCCACTACAGTCCTTTCACATTTAAGAGAACAAGCCTGTGGCTTATATTAATATTTACAAATGACAGAATTATCTACAAATTCTATCTAGCTAGGCTGGCAGCCTTCACCTATCTTCACAGGGAGTATGACCATTTGTCAGAGACCTGAGGTCAGGAAAAGTTAGGTTAAACTACCATTTGACAGAGACCTACAGGCAAGACAGACTAGGGGGTGTAAGAGGCACAATGGCAGAACAAGTTGAGGAGAGCAACCATTTGTCAGAGACTTGAATGCAAGACAGGTTGAGGAGTACTACCATTTGTCAGAGATCTGTTCCCCTTTTCTCTGAGTCTGCTCCATCCTCCATTGAGGCATTAAGCTAAAAGTTTCTGAAATTCTAAATAATGGACCTGAGCTCCAGTTTAATTTTTTCCCAATCCCACTCCTTTCTTGGTGTGGTTTTAAAATTCTGTGTCTCTGGCTTCTGCCCCTTATGGTAATCTGACTTCTTCCAAAGTCCCCCCCTCTTTTATTGCTATTGTCAGTTTGTTACCTATTTAAGAACTTTCTTTCCCATTGTTTTCCATATATCCAAAATGCTAAGAACCCACTCAGAAAACTAATATTGCACTTAAGCAAACCTCATTTACTACAAATTGTCTCCTGCTCATTTTTCCAGAGCTCACATCTGCTTGGGGCCCTTACCACACTTTGAGGGGAGTCCTGATTTAATCCTGCTCTATCCCTGGAAGATAAACAATTTATTTTATTGTTTTGGACTCTAAACAGTTAACTGTTTAGAGTGCTACTACTTTAGTTTTGCTTTATTTGTTGATTTTGCCTTTAAAACATTCTAAATGTCCCAAATACTTGAAATTGCCTTGTCAAGGTAGCTTAAGTTTTGTTGTAATATTACCCTTGCAAGCAGTCTTTCTTGGTATTTATTATTACAACAAGAGGTTGGCACTGCCCTGTGCAGACACAAATGCCCAGAAAATACATTTTATGTATAAAACCTGCCTTAGAACTGAAACCTGTAACTTAGTGTGGCTAAAACAAAGCCACTGTTCAGAGAGATGCTTAGAGCAGCTAGTCTGCACATTAAACAGCACTACTATCAAATCTTAACACAATTTAACCTAGTGAAGTTCCAAATCCCAGAGTTCACCCAAAGAGACCTCTATATAACAGAGTCCAAGATCTATAGTAGCCCACCCAAATACGGGTCTGGACAACATGGATGTGCAATTTCCAAATGTCTATGTAGCCAGGTTGGTAGATATGGGCATATGGGCATCCTGAGACAATGTAGCAATTGTCTCATATTCACAGACAAACATTTAATCCTTAAAAACAAAAACAGTACGCTAATCATGTACATACAATTTTACTGGAGACAAAAATCTCACATACAAACAAGATTGACAAGAACACATATGCTGCATCCACCACACATGGTGCCCACCACACACATAGACCAACCTATGCTGAAACACTAAAAAGCAATCTTCCCAAACCACAATGAGCTCCTAAGCCTATGTTAAACTGAATTATCAGCATGTTACACAGATTAAGATACTGTACAGCTGTATGGTTGTATATTGAAAAGTTTATAGAAACAAGCTAACCAAGCAGTACTGTCAAGATTATAACATTTTCTTCATAACACAGATCACTGTCAGATACACTGCACTTCCTTAGTGGACTCAAATTACAAAATGTCCACAGATTGTTTTTTTAAAGTCTTTTTTATCTAGTTTCAAACTTCATCCTTGACGAAACTTTCTTTCCTGTATTGAAGCCTTATTCTTTGTCTGCATCCTTATCTCACCCAGAGAAAACTGGTTCTCAGCAGGCTGAAATGTTGTTTCATTGATGTGATAGTCTGTAACCTTTTCTGCTGTGTTAGTCATTTCCCTTTAGCAGGTTTATTCACTTGAATATCTGTATACATTCAACTGTTTATGATATTTCAATAAACCTGTATTGTTAATGCCATTTGTTACAAAAAAAAATCAGAAGTATACTTTTTCTTCCACGCAAACACATTCAGTTAAGCTAATCATACTTGTTTACTGTATATTTCTTTTCTGTACTTGCAGATGGTGTATTACATGCTATTTCTAAAAAAATATCACACTGTTACTGTGATAGAAAGCAGTTTTACCAAACCTATATATATATATATATATATATATATATATATATATATATATATATTTCCCTCAAATATACGTTATTACTATGAGGGAAACCAGTTTTACTTTATATAATTCTGGTCAATTCCCCCCTTTTATTTTGAAAACCAAAAAATGTTCAATCAAAATTTAACTCAAACTTTGAATTTTACAGAAAAATCATGTCTCCATTGGTTATGTTACTTTCTTTACTACCTACATTAATTACAATAGTTTCCTGATTGACAGTCTTTTTAATACGAAGTTTAACACTCATTTCAGAATACCCATCACCCTTTCCTGACAAGGAGTCCTCCATATCGCTCTGATAATCATTCATAGAAATGTTACTTCTGGTGAAAAAACTGTATTTCATCTTTGTTTACTTTGAACCCTGCCTCTTGCAACTGTTTCAGAACTTTTCTCAGCTGTGACATGTATTCTTCCACAGTCTCTGACTGTATCAGAATGCCATCAGTATAATAAATAACCTTGTCGTCTTTACTCACATCCTGTAAGAATGTCCCTACTATATAATGAAAAATGACAGGACTGTTCTGAAAACCCTGAGGTAATCTAGTCATGATATACTGTTGATTTTCAAAGGTAAAAGCAAACCTTTACCATTCTCTTTTCTGAAGTGGTACTTCAAAAATACATTTGCTAAATCTATCACTGTAAATCAATTACTTTGTGGTTTTATGTGAGCAGCTATTTCCGGAACTCCTGGTGTCAAATGTGCTCTCAGCTGTGTGTACCTATTAACCTTATGGAGGTCTTTTACCAACCAGTAACTCCCATCCTTCTTTTTAACAGGCCAAATATGTGAATTTGTTGGACTATGTCCCTTCTGAATTATGCCTACCTCTTCCCAGTTTAAAATGCATTTTCTCATGTCATCTGCTGCCTCAGCTGGAATTGGATACTGTTTCTGGAAAGGAGGACTGTAATCCCCTGCATCTCCCAATGCGATCAAAAGTTTTAACTTCCCATAGTCTGCTTTCGTTTCTGCCAATAAGGTCTGAAATTCTTTCTCTATGGTATTCCAAATACCTCTTTGTTCATCTGTCAGGGGCACCACCTTGTTAACCTTGCTCTCTACTAGGCTAACTTTTATTGTCATGCACTTTCGGTTAACACTCTGTTCACTTTCATCTCTAACAACACAAATATTGTGTTCTTGCAACTGGGAATCATCATCCTCATCTACTATGCATACAGGATGAAGTAATTCCTGACATACAGCCTGTTTCCTTTTACATTCTGAGCTACAGGAAGGATCTTCCCTAGCTTCTATTGGATACACATTGCCTTCACCATCATATTGCTGCAATTTAGTATTCCTTCTTGCCTTATTATGAAATGTTTGACCTGCTGTGTTATCATCCTGCAACTTTTGCTTTTGCTTTTCCTTCCTAACTTCTTTTTCTTTTGAGTCCCTTGCAAATACTCCTTTGTCTGTCTGCCTATTTTCCATTTTCTGTAGTATACACAATCCTCCTTGATATGTCCCAGTTTTCCACAGAAAAAAAACATGCAATTTGTCTATCATCAGGGCTTCCCATAGCTGGAGGGGCTGATGCCACTCTCAGTACATCCCTGTTCTCATCCCCCCTTTCTCTACATCTCCCCTCTCCTACTCTACCTACTATTTTAAACCCATCTTCATCAGTACCAAGAGAAAAAAATATGCTTAAATATATCTACATT
The DNA here is from genome assembly GCF_019279795.1 of Protopterus annectens. Classification (NCBI taxonomy): domain Eukaryota; kingdom Metazoa; phylum Chordata; order Ceratodontiformes; family Protopteridae; genus Protopterus; species Protopterus annectens. The sequence continues at coordinate 595,644,620 of NC_056751.1, forward strand.
GTCACTCATTACTCTCTATCTCATTAGCTTATGAACACGTTGCTCTAATGTGTCAGCAGTTTCCTCATCAATACACTTAATGTCACCTGGTACTCATTTTACTGGTTCCAAAAATGTATGTATTAGCCTCTTATGCATTTTTGGGTCATTCATTTTCCTCTCATCTATTCTATAAATGATTTGAAAAGCCAATTTAAAATGTTCTGCCAGTTCTAGCATCTTGTCAGAAACTGTAATATTAAAATACTGTAACAACTTCTTAGTCAGAGTTTGACCCTGGGAGTATCCCAAGAGTATAGCTCTCATTCTGTTTAACTTAGAATCAAACCTGCATTCATTAGAAACAATGAAAGTCTTATAACACTTTAGAATAAATACCAAAAAGCATCTTTGCAGTGAATCATTCCATGCATTTCCAGCTGTATATGAAAGCCAATCTTCAAATGTCAACATATTGTGAAAAATACCTTTCTTGTCATTCCAATGAGGAATGGTTTGTAATAAATGAGACTGTTGGTAGAGATCAGCTGTAGAACCTGTCACTACCTGTACATTTGGAGCACTGATGTTATCTGAATTAACATGTTCTTACACTTGTCTATGTAAATTTACATTTGCAACTGTATATTCCTATAGTTGTTTCTGTAATTTCCCTATCTTAATGTGTAATTCTGCTTCTTTTGCCATGACATTGAACATTTTCTGTTGTGCATCCTGTAACTCATGTGTAAGAGCTTCTGTGTCAGTTTCCCCATGCATATTGTCCTGTGAATCCATAACAGTATGTGTAGCTTAATAAAAAGAACTGAGATGAGCAGGTGCCAAGTCGCTGCTTGTTCAATGAAGCAATTGTTTAAAGCGGCTCCAAAGAAAATTTTATTTATCAGACAATCCCTGGGATAGTTTTCTTGAAGTAAAATCTTTAAATAAATTTAAATAAAAATCCAGTTTTCAGCAAAAATAAATAGATAGTGAGATGCACGATACTTGAGAATACAAAACAAGAGTTTATTGTACAGTATGTATAGCAACATCACCCCTATTCAAATATCTAAAACATCTTGCATATACTTCGTAACCTGTATGTCATGTTTTTTAACATTTGCACATGTTTTTCATTAAGCTCTGTCAACTTATCATCCAGCTGTTTGTCTGATAAATCCTTATCTTTAAGAGCAACCCACTGCGAGCAGTAGGTCTGAAATATTTCAGCTGTCTCTACAACCTTTAAACTTTTAGCATGATCTAAAAATGACTGGAATTCTCAATAAAAGGTAGAAACTGGCATTACAAAATGAGTTTTGACGTCATCTGAGAATTTTGACTTGTCCTGCATAGTCGTAACTGACAATTGCTGTAACACAGTTTTATGACATGTTAAACAAAAATAAGGATATCTGTCTCCACAGTTAAGACATTCAGCTTGACTTTTGTACTTTTGTACATACTGATCAAAAGAATAAATCCATTTACATATATAAACTTTCTCACTTCTATTTATATCAAACAATGGTTTATTACATTTAATATCACTACTGGCTTGTTCATACCATTGACATATTAATGTCCAAATTTTATGAGGAGTCTGGTTTAAGTCTATGGCCACAGAATGCATGCATCTAGCACTTATGTCCTTGATGGTATACATCTTATTTCAGAAAGAGGCTTACTATTTTCAGAAATGGCTAACAGGTGATCAGGCTGTAGACCGAAACTATAAACTGGAAACTCCCTCTCTGTTGAAAATGATGGTGAATGTCTCAGAGCAGATGCAAATATGAAATCTTGGTTTCACCCACTTGGAAGTACCCAATACTGCTGAGCTGTTCAATACTGACTGTATAGAGGTTGGCGCCAAAAATATTAACCAGTGCTTGTTGTAGTACTTTTATGAATATTTAAAGGGGTCCAAATTAAGTCTGATCTGGCACACCACTGTTAAATTGAATTATTTGCAGTTTACAAAGGCTAAGATACTGTACAGCTGTATATTTATATACTGAAAGGTTTATTGAAACAAGCTGACCAAGCACTACTGTCGAGATTATAACATTTTCTTTATAACACAGATCACTGTCAGATACACTGCACTTCCTCAGCTGACTCAAATTACAAAATGTCCACAGATAGTTCTTTTACAGTACTTTTTATCTGGTTTCAAGCTTCATCTTTGATGAAACATTCTTTTCCTGTATTGAAGCATTCTTTGTCTGCATCCTTATCTCATCCAGATAAAACTGGTTCTCAGCAGACTGAATGGTCTTTCATTGATAGGATAGTCTGTAGCTTTTCTGCTGTGTTAGCCATTTCCCTTTAGCAGGTTTATTCACTTGAATATCTGTATACATTCAACCATTTATGATATTTCAACAAGCCTCTATTGCTAGTGCCATTTGTTACAAAAATATTCAGAAGTATAATACCTTTTGCTCCACACAAGCACATTCTGTTAAACTAATCATACTTGCTTACTGCATTTTTCTTTTCTGTAGATGCTGTATTACATGCCATGTCTCAAAATATCACACTGTTACTATGATAGAAAGCAGTCTTACCAAACGTCTGTTACTGTGAAAGAAAAACAGTTATACCAAAGCGTATATATTTTTTATCAAATATATGTTATTACTATGAGAGAAGCCAGTTTTACTTTATATAATCCTATCAGACTATAAATGGTAATGCCTATCCTCAGCAATCTCTAAAGCACTCATCAAAAGCAACATCAAACACCACACATACTTCTACAGTGGAGTCCAAGAGCAAAGTCCATAAGGCAAGTCGATACATTACCCAGGACTCTTGTCATAGTGGCTGCATTGTATGACACACTCATCAGACTGAATAAGGAGAAGATAACTGTTAGTTGTGTACCTGGAGCCAGAATTTGCCAAGTTACTCAAACACTCAAGTTGCTACACCACAGGTACCTGTATGATTCCATCATAGTCCATATGGGTGTTAATGATCTGAGATGTACTTTCCTGGACTATATGAAGAGAGACATTGTTGATCTCTCTGAATATGTATCTCAGGCTATGTGCCTTGCATTCTACCTTCCAAGGATGATGCCATAGTATGAAAAAAGATGAGTGACTTCAATAATTGGCTTAGTTTCTGGTGTCTTTCCAGTGAGATTTAATAATTTGTCAGCATGGGAATGCACCTGTCTCTCGTAGGCTTCTATATATTGGCTACAACTTTATCCACCCCTTATAGCCTTTTCTTAGGCAATGCCAAATTGACAAACCTACTTTCATAGCAAATAAAACCCAAAGAAACATAAAGGTGTTGTTGCTCAATGTTCTGAACTGAAGCAAGAAATTCTACACAAGCACTCCTCACTTTGGAGAATATAGACATCTCTGCCCTTACTGAGACCTCATTTAAATCTGCAGAAAATACTCTGGCACTGTATGGCTTCAGTGCCTTTCACACATTTAGACCATCAGCTGCACAGACAGGGACAAAAGGTGGAGGAGACTCAGTCTATATTAGCAGCAAGCCTAACTCAACATTGGTTAAATAGGACAATGCTCTGGAATTTATCCACATGCAGATCACCACATACAAAGTCCCATACCATATCGTAGCAAGCTATAGATCACCCTCTATGTCCCTAAAATCCCATAGCTCATACCTAGACCTACTGGAGGCAATCACTATTAAACTAAATTCCCTACTCTTGGAGATATTAACTATCCTTCTATAGACTGGGAAACATATACTGCCTCATACTTCATAGGTTCATAGGAGGTTACTAGGCTAGCAACCCCAGAGCCTTTTTAAGTCTAATCATGTCAATCCCAAGTATCCCTATTTGTTCTTTTTGGTTAGTTCACTGAACAAACCCAGGTATCCCTATTTGTTCTTTTTTGGGTAGTTCGCAGAACAAATTTATGAACAGAGTGAAGATACTCGCAGGCAGAATGATTCCTGGACACAAATACCTTTAACGAAATCAGGCACTCACCCACCAGAGGTTCAAACATACTGGACCTGTTATTCACCAATATGATAGTGCGCTGCCCATGTCACATCCCCAAATGGTGAGGTCAGACCACAAAAATGTCTCCTTCAAAATAAAAATCAGCTTGATAACCCCAGTAAACCCTGTAACAGGAGCTATTACAAAGCAAACTACATCTTATTAAATGAAAGTCTATCAAAATTCATTGTCCTTCCTTACCCCGAGTTCACATCAACCTGTGAAGAATTATTCATGGAGACACTGTACAACCAAGTAAATGGCTGTATAGCGGCTGCTGTACCTATTAGAAGTAAATCCAAAAGAAACTCTAAAAACAAACCATACTGGTGGAATCCTAATCTTAATAGGGAGTATAACAAAAGGTGAAAAGCCATGGCTAAAATCAAGAAGAGCAACTCCAATAATGATAGGAGCTCTCTAGCTAAATCTAAAGGTGCTACTGCTCAATGCTAGGAATCTAAGCAAAATACTCCAATCACTAGAAGCTGTCTTTGCCCGAGAGAATGCTGATGTCTGTGCAGTCATGGAGACATGGTTTAAAGTCACAGAGAGCACACCAACATTGCAAGGTTATAATGTCTTCCACACATTTAGACCAGCTATTACTCAGACAGGGACTAAAGGTGGATGTATCTCGATTTACATAAAAAATAAATATACTTCAAGGCTGGTCAAACAGGGCAATGCACTTGAGCTTCTCCACGTTCAGATCACCATAGGCAAAATCCAGTAGTACTTCTTTGCAAGTTATAGGTCCCCTCAATGACCCAGGAAACCCATACCATATTTTTAAACTTATGGAAACACTCACCATCCAACCCAATACCGTATTCATAGATGTCTTTAATTACCGCACTTTTAACTGGGAATCATATGCGAAACAAAACATACAGGTACATAGACTTCTGGATTTTGTAAACATAAACTCCCTGACAAGACTGTCAATACACCAACAAGGGGTGCAACCATACGGGATCTGGTTCAAAATAATATGGGAGAGTACTGTACACCCTCTAGTGTAATGTCTTCTCTGGTAAGGGCAGACCACAAAAATGGTTTCCTCTGAAGTAAAAATAAAATCTGGACCCCCAGCTAACCCCGGAATATTCAGGAACTGCTCAATGGCTAACTTCTTACCATTAAGTGATAACCTGGCAAAATTGCAAGCCTCCATAAACCCTGAGAACACTGCTGCCTGCACATAACTGTTCCCAGAAACCCTATACAAGCATGTGAATATCTGTATAGAGGTAGCTGTACCCACCAGTAAGAAGTATAGAACTAATTCAAAGAACAAGCTACCTTGATAGAATCAAAACATTAATAGGCTATATATCAGAAAGAAGAAAATCATGGCAACAATTAAGAGGTGCAGTACCCATCAGGATAAAAACACTCCCATGAAATAAACAAATGATTCAGTGGGCAAATAAAGTTCGCCAAAGCCAAATTTGAGGTAAATTTATCCTCCCAGGCCAAGGACAACCAAAGGCATTCTTTAGCTATGTCTGCAACCTCAACGCCAGTATACAATTGTGTGCAGAGCGCATTGTAAATGGAGCCACATATACTGAGCCAGAAGATATAGCAAACCTACTGGCTGACAAATTCAGCTCCAACTTTACTCCTACTTCAACAAAACCTAATCATTCCAAAGCAATCTACATCCATTAACTATCCACCCACCTATGCCTACACTCACCTAGCACCATACCTCTACCAAACCAACCCTATTCACTATCTCTCACACAAACTACTCTCAACATATAGGCAATCCCAAACTACATTAAAACACATAGCAATTATCAGTAAACTCACCAGACACTATCTATACCTCAAGACAAAAATCGTATGTTGTGGTGACATACACCCTAACTCAGGCCCCTTCACCCCTAGTCCCAATCTGAATAATGCCCTGCTCCACAGAGAGAAAAACTCACTCCTCATTATTAATCTTAATGTAAGGAGTATCCTGAACAAAGTCCATGATCTTCATGCTCTACTAACCTTATATAATCCAGAAATTGTCATTCTGACTGAGACCTGGCTACAACCAGATATCCACGATAATGAAATTACAGCACCAGGGTATAACATAATTCGGAAAAACAGAGTAGGAAAAAGGGGTGGGGTAGTAGCCACACTATATAAAAGTCACTTCATTCTAGAACAACTCAACATCTTAACCCCTGATCTCAAAAACGTGGAACTCACCCATGCCAAATTAAAATTAAACCCCCAAAAATACATCAACATCACAGGCTGCTATATCCCACCAGGCAACAATATTACCATCATGGAAACCTACTAGAATGGATATCCAACTCCCTACCCCAAGAAAACATCCTACTAGGTGACCTCAATATAGATTGGCTCAACTGCTCCAAACAAAACACACTCTCCCACATTAACCTACATGGATTAACCCAAATGATTACATCCCCCACTGGAATTGACAAAAGAACCAAACATCAAGCCATACTGGACTGGATACTTATATCCCATCCTTCCCTCATATCCCTTGTTGGATGACTGCTTGACACCCTCAGCGATCACCATCCAACATTTCAACTAAGATTTAAAACACCCCTAATAACACAGGTAACAGTACGGGAAATTAGAAATAAACAATTTAACCTTAACAACTTTAACAGGGACCTGAATAGCTGTAACTGGACCCCCTTGAAAAGGTTATCACTCGATAAAGCAGTCCAATACTTTAATACAACCTTCATAAATATACTTAACCACCATGCCCCCCCCCAAAAAAAAAAAAAACACCAGAACTAAAACTAAATATGCCCTCTGGCTAACTAAAAATACAAAAGCATTCCTCAAAAATAGGAACAAAGCCTGGACACAATTTCATAAGAGTAAAACCCAAACAGACAAACAAAACTACCTTGAACTACAAAACAAGGCCAAAAAGCTTATTAAAACAGACAAAATCTCCTACTACCAAAATATTCAAAATAAACATGCTAATAACCCACAAAAAGTCTGGGCTGCAATCAACTCTCTCTTACTACCAGGGAAAACTTCCACACCCTCACCAAAAACAGAAAATAACCATGACAATATCCCCACACTATTCAACAAGTTATTTACAGAAACTATCCAAGCCCTTGCAAATAACCAAACTTGCCCTAATAACCCCCCTCCAACAAAAACATCTCCTCCTGAAACAAAAGTCAATAGCACCCACTTTAACTTTCATTCAGTATCAATCAAGACCATTCAAAAACTTCCCCAAAAACTCAAACCAACCACGTAAGCTGCCGACAACCTACCAACTGAATATCTACAACTAGCCACAGAAGCTATAGCCTACCTTGTCACTTTTCTAATTAACAGATCCATCTCAGAATGTACGGTATCCCACTTATGGAAAATATCCCATATAATACCAATGCACAAAGGGGGTAACTCCTTCGAACTCAATAACTATCGGCCTATAGCTATACTATCCCCCTTATCAAAAATACTTGAGAGGGTAATCCACACACAATTGATGCAATATCTGTTAGAAAACAAATTACTATCTATACAGCAACATGGCTTCAGACCCTTCCATAGTGCTACCTCATTCATTAACACCATAAATAACCACAGAAATAATGGACTAATCATATCTGCTACATTCTTAGATTTATCCAAAGCTTTTGATATGGTCAACCATATGAAACTCCTTCACTCACTCTCCACCTTAAACCTCAGTTCATCTTCTATCTTTTGGTTTAAGAGCTATCTTTCTGGTAGGCAGCAAGCAGTAAAGTGGCAAAACCAAATATCCTCCTTGCTGCCTGTTTCCCTAGGGGTCCCTCAAGGCTCCATCATTGGTCCTTTACTATTCACACTGTTCACCAACCAACTCCCATCCACCACACCCAAAGCCTCTATAGTGCAATATGCAGATGACACCACTTTTATATGTGCAGCCCCCACACTAGATCGCCTCCTCTCCCAAACACAAGAATCCTTCTCTCTAGCCGAAACTTGGTTCACCGATCAACAGCTCATTCTTAACCCATCCAAAACTAAATTACTCCTCTTTAGCTCCCACAAATCCCTTCCCTGCACTGACAGCTTTACTATCACCTCCAACAACAATACCACTATTACCCCTACCCATCACACCAAGCTGCTAGGCGTGGAAATAGATAACCACCTTAGATTTGATCTACACATTGCCAAAACTACAAAGAAAGTTCACAAAAAACTTGGACTACTCTATCGAAACAAACACTATCTCTCAAACCATCCAAAAATAACAATAGCAAGGATACACCTACTATCTACGTTACTCCATGCCTCCCCTGTGCTCACTAACCTATTCAAAACTGATCTAAACAAACTTGAATTATGCGACAATAAGATAGCAAGATTTGCTACAGGCTCATCCTATAAAACTCATCACTGTGAGTGTCTCATCAAACTTAACTGGTTAGACCTCCCACTAATACTTCAAAGCAATCAGCTCTCACTAGTGCACAAATATTAAACCACTCAGACAAAATCCCAGCTCTACAACATCTAATTCTACAAGAACCTTAAGATCTAGCACCCAAAATCACTTACAGGTCACCAAATTTAACAATGAGGCAGGAAAATCTGTCTACAGCCACTCAATCTCTAAACTCTGGAACTTCCTTCCTGCCCACTTAACATCCAGCAACTCTATCACTCAATTTAAGAAACTCCTTAAAACTCACTTCATGAACCACAGGCTTTGCTCCTGTCTCACCCCTGGATAACACTCTACTATATAGCTAATCTCTCTGCACCACACTAAAATATGCTACCTTCTCAGCCTACCCATAGTCCTAATATTACTACAGGATAGGAAATGTTTTCCGGCATGTTAAGAGAGCATTAACTAACTGCTCATACATTTGTCTAGTAGCTACTGTAATGAATTCCATGTACTGCGCCTCATAATTATGAATGTGTTTACACTGTCTTAGCTGTTGCTCTCATAATTACTCAGAGTGTATACAATATGTGTCACTTAGTTTCACAATGTTAGTCTGGCTGTAATGAATGTCACAAGTAATGGCTTTTAATGTTAAAAATGAATGTAATTGGAGCTTTTCTCCCTGGGCCTCCACTGAAAATGGACCTGTATCCAGTCGGACTCTCCTGGTTAACAAATGTAAAATAAAAATAAAAAAATAAATAAAAAAACTTTAACCTTCTGCCCATCAACCTTCCCACAGGAAATACCATCAAGTATAACTCTCTCTGCTGTCACTAGGGAACAGGTCCTTAATGCTCTCTCTAAGGCCATGAACTCTGCATCAATGGGCACAGAAAATATTCCAGGATACCTTCTAAATAGCATGAAACATGATCTATCAGGCTATCTGGAATTGCTATTTAACTGTAGCATCCAAACAGGCTTTGTACCTCATGAATGGAGACCAGCAATGGTTATCCCTCTGCACAAAGGTGGGCCAGCTACAGATTCTGGAAACTACAAGACCCATAAGTCTCACTAGCCTTATACGCAAAGCCATGGAAAGAATTATCATGGAAATGATCAATAATGGCATATAAAGCCTCCAGACACTGGACCCAACCTGATTTGGTTTTGTCAAGGGCAGGCCATGCCTACTCATCCTGGTGGACTTCCTTGAAAAGGTCACCAAAGCAATGGATCAGGGTACTGCTTACCAAGACCTGGCCAAGACATTTGACAATCCCTGACTTGGGCATTGATGACAAACTTAAGAGGCTAGGTACAACCCCCTTATGCATCCCAGTGGAAAGCCAGTTGGCTCACAGACAGGACACAGGGAGTTAGAACTGGGGAGTCCACCTCTACAAAGAAGCCGGTCACAAGCAAAGTCCCTCAAGGATTGGTCCTGGGACTGCTCCCTTTTGTCATTAACTTCTCTGAAGTTAAGGCCAATCTCAATGGCTTCTGGTTGACTAAATTTGCAGATGATTGCAAATTAGGTGCTGTCATTGAATTGCTCACAAACACAATGTTCTCCAAGAAGGGTTGACACAGACAAACAACTGGTTCCAGAGGCATAGACTAACACTAAATGCCAAGAAATGAGTAATAGTATCTTTCAGGAAGTAATTCACCCCTAGCAACTATCATATTGACAACACACACCTAAGAGATGACTCAGTAATCGGGGACTTGGGGACACACATAGACAGTAGACTAGCCTTTGACGATCACGTGTCTACAGCAGTGAGGAAATCATTCTATGTTGTGCAATTTATAAAGAAAGGTATAGCATCTAGGTCCAAGGAAGTCAATGTGTCACTGTATTCAGCATTTATCAGACCTATCATTGTGAACAGTAACCCCTTTGGTATGTACCTAACCAGGCATATCCAACATTTGGAACGTCCATAGAGGTTCCTCGCTAAAAGAATACAGGACATAAGTAATATGTCCTATGCAGACCACCTCAAGACCCTATCCCTGTACTCTGTCTCCTACAGGCTGTTCAGGAGAGATCTATGCCTGGCGTACAAGGCATTGCCAGACCCCACTCTAATGGACCTCCTGCATATCCGCAAAACAAACAGCACCAGAATTCCCCATTCTAAAGACTTAAACCTTGCCTGTAATATAAACAGCACCTACTGGAGAGGCAGATATGTATCCCAGAGACTATCCCTTCTCTGGAACAGGCTCCCCATCCATCTGAAGCAGAGTTCCTCCCTAACTCAATTCAACTGTAACTTAGACAATTGGATGGGGAACAGGAAAGTCAACCCTGGTTTGGCACCTATGTCTCTAATGGACACAGGTAACCTGTAAATGGCTCATCTCCTAGGCCCCTGCTTGTAAATGTTTCACCTCCAAATCCTCTGCTTACACTTATCAAGAGTACCAGATCTGGGATGCATGTCTAGGCTTAAAAAGGCCCTTGTGGTCATTAGCCTAGTAAACACCTATGAACCTGTGAACTAAACTAAACAGGAAACTAAGAGGACTAATTAAATCCAAAAAGGCCTTCAACAGCTGTCTCAGAAATCTCAAAGTTAGCACACATTAGTGTGACAAACTGGTGGTCAGTGGTGCTGCCTTCACTAAGCAGAGAGACATAGCAAATTTGCTGGCTAAAAATTAGCTCAAACTTCTGCCCCCCCTCTGCCTTCCCCCATGAAACACCTACCCTGGAAACTACAGACCTATTAGTCTGACTTGTCTAATATGCAAAGCCATGGAACAAATTATCATGGAAATGATCAATAAACACATAGGCAACCTTTAAAGACTGAACTCAACCCAATTTGGCTTTGTCAAGGAAAGGTCATGCCTAATAAATCTGGTGGACGTCTTTGAAAAGGTCACCAAGGCAATGGATAAGGGAAAAATGGTGCATACCACCTACCTAGACTAATCTAAGGCATTTGATACAATACCCCACTCAGGTGTAGTTTACAAACTCATTGAACTGGGCACAAACCCTACATAACTCTCTGGATTGCCAGCTGGTTCAGACAGGTCCCAGGAAGTTAGGATTGGTGACACCACTTCCACTACGAGACTGGTCAACAGCAGGGTACCTTAGGGATCCATGCTGTGACTGCTGCTATTTGACATCTTCTTCTCAGACGTAAAGACTATTGACAAAGGACTTTGGCTAACCAAATTCACCGATAACTGCAAACTGGGAGCTATCATAGACTACCCCATGACACAAACATCTTAAAGAGGGTCTAACACAGACAAATTGCTGGTGCCAAAGTCATGGTCTAAAACTCAGTGCCAATAAATGCATTATAGGGCTTGTGGGAAAACTGCCATCCAGGCGATTTACTCCATCAATAAGACACCCCTAAGAGTTGACCCTGTAGTCAGGGATCTGGGAACATATGTAGACAGCAATCTGATCTTTGACCATCGTGTGACCAAAGTAGTAAGAAAATCATTCTATGACACCCAACGTTTAAGTAAGTGCAAGGTATCCTGGTCCAAGGAAGTCATAGTGCCACTTTATTCGGCCCTTATCAAACCCATCATTGAGTATAATGCCCCCTTTGACATGTACCTGAACAGTTATGTGCAACAGTTGGAATGCCCACAAAAGTTCCTTATCAGAAGAATCCAGGGGTATAAACACATTGTCCTAGATGAATCACCTTAAAGCCCTAGTTCTATACTCTGTCTCCTACAGGTTACTAAGAGGCGATCTATGCCTGGCAAAAATTGTCCTTAGAATGAGCTGTGATGGACCTTTTTCACATCTGTAAAACAAACAGCATCAGGACCACTAGATATAGACATTTAGCTTGTGACATAAATAAGACGTTGGAGAAACAGATACGTGCCTCAGAGGATTCCCATGCTCTGGAACATGCCCCCCATCCATGTGACGCAAAGTCCATCCCTAATCCTATTTAAGCATAACTTTGAATAATGGATGGGAAATTCACCCTGGGTATAGCCTTGTGTCTCTGATAGACAGATGTAGACAGTAACAATACCCAAACTAACATACCCACCACTACATAACCTCTAGAAACATCCTAACTAACATACTCTGTCATAACGAATGCCCATGATTCATACACACAACTGGGTTGGATTACATGGATAGGCATGAACCTATGAACAGGAAATACTGTTTGCCAAACTCAGAAGTTTCTGTAAGAAAATAAATAGCTTAGCTAAGAGGACCTTATAAAGCCACCCCCCACCTTATTAATCAATGAGAGCCAGTACCAGGCCTAGTACAGAAATTTGAGCTATTGACTGTCTTTGTTTGCATCACAGTTCATCTTCTGCTCTCAAACCAATAAGCAAAACCCTGGTCTTACTTTTGTGAGTGTTTTTAGATTAATAGTTTGATATAAATAGGTCTATACATTCTTGTTTCTATATACATTTTAACATTTCCCCAATCTCCATCTTTTTATCTTCCTCCAGATTATCCTGAGTTGACATCATGACTTTCCATTTGGCTGAGTAGGTTGCGTCCTGGGCTAAGAATATCAACTTTAGTTGTGTTGCCTTATAATATTCTTTAATGTCTGGTAGCCCCAATTCACCTTGTTTTGTTGACAATATTAACTTCTCCCATTGGACTGTCTTTCTTTTATGTTCCCATATGAGGTCTGTCATTTCTTTCTTAATTAGTCCACATTTTTTATAGGTGGGATATAACAATATGCCTGACCTACATAAAGCTCTAATGGTGGCACAAACATTTTTATACCTTGGATTTTAAATTCACAGTCAGCATTTTCCATTGTCTTAGTCTCTCAGTTATTTCACCCATTGTTTCCTTCCACTTTTCTTCTGCTGCTCTTTGTGTGTTAGCTTCTAATCATTTTTCTATGTACCTCATCCTCTGACATCCCCATAGAAAAGGAAATTGTTGTACCTGGTCATGTTTTGATGCATAATTTAAAACAATTACATTTGTTTTATCTTCATTTATCATGTATCCATTCAGCTCACTATACCTCCTTAATTTAGTGAAAAGGACCATCAGATCTTTCTCCAGATTTGTAAGGTAATGTGTGATGTCATCCACAAAAAGGCTAAATTCTCTATTGACTTTCTCCAGCTGTGTCCCTCTTATCACTGTGTTTTTTATTTCATTATGTTAGTGTCTTTTTAAGCAGAGTTGACTTGATGGACATTCCAACACAATTAACATATCAGTCCCAAAATCATATTCCATTAAGGTGACTCTTCTTAATGCTAAGAGTCTAAACAATAAATTGCCTGATCTAGAGGCACTTCTGCATTTGGAAAACACCCATTTCTGCATAGTTACTGAAACCTGGTTTAAATTTAAAGAAAGCACTCCCCTGTACCATGGTTTTACACTTTTTATGTTTTCATGCCCAAAGGCAACTGCGGTGGAGTCTTCATATTTTTCAATGAACATATTATCTCCAGGTAGATCCGTATGAACTCCCAAACGAAACTCATTTAACTACAGATTACTCTAGGTAGGATTAATTACCAACTCAAAGCTTGTTACTGAACACATTATTTGTTCTCTGATGACAGTGTAAGATACCTCAGTGTTCTAAATGATCTCTCTAGTAGCAAAACTCCCTTATTCTGGTGACTTTAGCTACCCTTCAATAATTTGGAACACCAATACTTACTATGCAAGATATGCCAAAAAAATCCTAGAATTAATAAATATAATTTCCTTGAGCAGTTGGTAAATAAACCTACTAGAGGGCAACTTGTTCTTAACCCGATTCTTGCAAATATGGTTGCTTCTTGCATTACTTCTGTGGTATGTCCTTCTTCAGTGAAGTCAAACCATAAACTTGTGAACTTCTCCTTTAAACTCCCCAAAGCTCCTACTGTAACCCCCACTGAATTTCTGGACTACAAATATGACAACCTCAACCTACTATGTAATAAAATGTTGAAATTAATTTATGACTGCACCTCCCCAGACCTTAATACAACAACAAGCTTCACTAAAGAATTCTGCACCCATTTAGAAAAATGTATAGAACTAGCAGTCACAACCAGAAACCAACTATTGTGGAAAATAAAAAAAAAACACTCTGCTGTTCCACCACTAAAATTAAATATGCAACTAAAGAAAAAAACTCCTTAGATTATTTAGTAGAGCTAAAACCCATAGTCTCCTGTGTAATATCAAAAGCATAACAAAAAAAAATGGTGAACACTATCAGGTTCACTAAAGGAGCCCATGAAGTTAAACTAGCCAAATATAATTTCTAAATCTTACTTTAGCTATGTTATAAAACTAAAAAAAAAACTATTCTGAGAACGTACTAATAATTGGGCTTCCTGTTTTGACCCAACAGACATTGCCAATATTGTTGCAAACAAATTTAAAGCCAGCATCACCCTGAGACTTCTTTTCAAAGCTCCAAAATATCTCAGTCCCTTACTACCCAAACTATCTCTAAAGATCACTTACTGAAAGTGCTAAGACCAAAAATACTTCCTCCATAGAACCTGAGAGTACTTCTGGTTGCTTAATTAATAGTGTTAAACATACCCTTGCAGACACACTCCTCAAAGTGTTTAATGTATGTTTAGCTACTGGTTTTGTCCCTGATGAGTGGTACGTAGGAGTGGTGATGCCCCTCAGTTAGGATGGCCTTCCAACCAACCTGGATAATTACAGACCTATCACCTGTACAAGCCTCATCTGCAAAGCCATGGAATGTATTACAAGTGACGTTATAAACTGTGATGTGAAGAATCTTGTTAGACTTGACCCCCAACTGTTTGGCTTTGTGGAAGGGCATACCCTGTCTATTTATTCTGATAAATTTGTTTGAAAGGGTTACAGAAGCTGTAGATGGTGGCCATGCAGTGCTTGTGGTATATCTTGACCTGGCTGGTTAAGGTCTTTGATATCATTCCCCATGCTGGCATCATACAAAAAGCTAAATGCTTTAAAAATTGATCCATATGTTGTAAGATGGATAGCAAACTCACTGAAAGACAGAACCCACATAATGTGGGTTGCAGGTGCCACATCATAAAGTATGAAAGTGACCAGCGGTGTCCCTCAGTCTGGAAACTCTATTCCTTTATTCAGTGTCTTATAGACTTTTGAAGGAAGATCTCTATCTTGACTACAATGCTATTAAAGACCAGATTATTCTGGACCTCCTCTTTCTCTGCAAGTCAAAAACTTCCACCAGTACTAGAACCAGGGACCTAAATCTTCACCAAAAGATAAATATAACATGTTGGAGGGACATGTTTATAACCTAGCACCTCCTGAACTTCTGAAATAATTTTCCCATGCAGGTTAAGCAGTGTGACTCACAATCTTCCTTTAAACAAAAGCAAGACAATTTTATTGGTATCAACAAATGTACTCCAAGATTGACTGGTATGGCCCTCCTGGAGAAAGGAGGTGCTGTCTGAGGGAGTGCACTGGCAAGATGAGAATGGTCATAAGACTCTGTGGCATTGGAAAATCTATGAACCTATGAATTAGCAGATGGTTCTAAATAGAAAGTAAACAATAATGGTGACAGTGAACACCATTGTCTCGTCACTCCTGTGTTACCTGTTTTCCCAAATTACTTTTCATTACATATTAATATTTCGTCTGCTTCCTGATATATTCTAAATACTAATTTTATCCATCCCTAAGGATATTCAAAAATGTTCATGGTTTCTTTTAAAAAGCACAATTGATTTTTTTTTAGTATGCAGCCATATCATAGTTAGCATTTTCCTGTTTACTTCTACATCCTTTTTTATCATCAATGTTTTGGTAATGTTACCAACAGTTTGTCTATCCATCACAGACCTACACTGATGTAAATTTATAACCCCAAGCAGCACTCTAGCCAGTCTCCTAACCATGGCTGTCATAAAGACTTTATATTTATGATTCAGGATCAGGATGGATATTGGCCTGTGTGATTTTGGATCAGTCACATATTACTTTACTTGAATGAGTTCTATAAAAGGGGACTATTCCTACTTTCAACCCACTCTCCAACATGACTTTATCAGAACTAGTGCAAACCTAATTTCAAACACATAAATAGCCAGTTAGTTGTGTGATTTATTCATGTGACTGTTAAAGCTCATAATTTAAAGAGAGACTACTTCATAATAAACTTTAAACCAGGTATAAATAAAAGTACAACTGAGTATGAATAAAGCATAGAATAGCATAGAATAACATATCAATAATAACATTGAATCAACAAATATTGCTAAAAAATGCAATTTAAAATCATATTACAGTAGAAAAGAGTGTAATGCAATAAATATCAGCATGACTTTTTAAAAAAGGCCCCAAAACTAAGCAAGCTTTGCTTCACTTTTCCCCATGCACCCAAAACTGCATGTGGAAATAATATCGCAGAAATTACAATTTAACTACTCCAGTTTTTGAAACATAGCTGAGAAATATCTTGTAATTCATTTCAGGTGTTGCGTCAGCATGTAACTTAATCTGTCATAAGAGTTCTTTATGTTTAGGCTTATAATCACATGGCCATCCCTTTGGGCTGTAAGGGCCTTATTCAATGATACAAAAATACAATTTATTATGCCCTTGATACTCCAATGTATGCTTATACAATGCATTATTTTTCTTTCTTTACTAATCTGATACAAGTGTTCATATATCATTTTCCCAGGGTTTCCTCTGTTTTTCCACATAATACCATTGGCAAGGGTTACAATAAATGACCCTACCTCCCCAAAATAATAACTTTCTTTAAACTGAAATGTATACTCACATGCTTTTAATTTTCATTTATTGCCCTCTTAAATATTATTACACTGTGTGCAAAGCCCACATTTCTGGGTCCCCATATTTCTAATAGGGCTATACTGTTTGAATGTACTGACATGTTTTCTAATAATTTTTCCTTTATGTTTTGATGTCTACTAAACACAAACTTGAGATTCTTCCCTAAAATGCCTCTAATATCAATAAAACCTTTGAAACAGTCCCAATTTCTTCTCAAAGGTGATTGTACCAAGTTACTATCAACACTATATCCTAAAACCACAGATCTATCATAATCTTTGTTGTTAATGGTAAGCAGACTTTTCCTAAAATAGGTGTGAATTTATCTTTCCTTCCTCTCCAGATCTCTTATCTTACTTCATAAAGGACCCCTTCTGGGCAGCCTCTGTCTTTAAACATATCTATAAGACAGTTGAGTTCTTTTTCCAGGTCAGAATATAAATAAATCATTCTTGCTAATCTGACCATTTGCCCTTTTATGAGTCTACAGTGTTGTCTGGCAGGATGACAACTTCTGTAAAGCAAATAATTGCTTGAGAAAGAGGGTTTCTTGTAAATAGTCAGTGTAAAGCACCCATTGACAAAATCCTTTCTTAACATAATAATTTTAAGAAACCAGTTGTATTTTGCAAATAATCAATAAAATGCAATAAACTATCTTCACTAGTGTTCCAAATCACAAAAATGTGGTCAAAGAACCCTTGGTATGTTGCTATATGATCCATAAAATGTAGATTCAATATATATTGCTCTTCCTAGAACAACATAACAATGTTAACCTAAATGGAGGGTACAAACCATTCCCATTACAACCCCAATCAGTTGTATAAAATATTCCCCTGCTAAGGGCATGAAATTATTTATAAAATGAGCTCAACAAAACTGTAATAATGTTCAAGTAGTATTTCTTAATCCGGTGCTATAGGGATGCATGTAAACAAACATTTATGGTAACTGAAAAGCATTCCCTATCAAATAAATCCTGTTTGATACCATCCAGGAAATCTCAGGAGTCTTTAGCAATGTGTGAAAATGTATTACAAAAAAATTTTAGGTCCTGTTCACGTAAACTACCAATGAGTATGTTTTGTATCCCGTGGCTGCCACCACAGGATGAAAAGGTAGATTCCTCATTTTTTTTGTACTTTAGGTTTACCAAACAAATTAGCCATTAAAGAGAATTCCACCTTAAAATAGTTGCAGAATTCATAACTGATAGTGTGTTGTATTAATAAATCTTCTAAAAATATCTGTTTTTCTATTTGCAATGTTTATTTCATTTTTAGAAACTGTAGTATACTGTTTATCGTTATTTAACACATTAAACATTGCACTGGCATACTCAATAGTATTCATAATGACTAAGCCGGCACCCTTGTCGGGCTTCATTTTCCATATGTCATTACTTACAAGTTCCTTGAGTACCATACATTCCTCAACAAAAACAAGCATTCCTTAAAAACTATTACAATACCAGTCTCACATAACTTCTCAAACAAATTAATAGCTAAATGCAATACAGGATTAAATATAATTTTCTTTCTAATTGTGGGTTATTAATACTTCTGTCATGAAGCAACACAGCTTTTATAGATAATTTCAGCCCAATGATTGACTCAGTAAGATCAGTTTTTGTGGAAGGTACATAGATGAAGCCCCTTTAGAAAAGTTCAAAATGTTTTTCATCCAACTCGAAGACATTGTAATCACAAATATTAAAACCTTTGCAAGTGTACATTATCCCATCCTCACTCACACAAATGTAGTTAGTACACAGTGACTTTGTCATATATTATCGTCTCTATAATTGCCAGACACAGCTCTTTTTTGTAACAGGAAATCTGAACCCTCTGCAATTGTATTGGTTAAGGTGTTTGAGATTAATACCAATTTCCCATCTTCTCCATCTGCCCTCCTCTGAAAGTGAAGCCCTCCATTTCAGTAACCTATAGGAATAACTGATATCATCAAGAGCCATTTAACAACATATATATTGACTTAAAACCGAAAACAGTAAACAGTGCATTCAAGTCCTGAAGCATAAACAATGTCGACACCTGACTCCCCTTTAACATTTTAGCATGCAAGTGTTGCAAAACAGTCAACTAAAGAACAAAATTCAATGTTAAAGGAATTAGCACATTTGAACAGACAGCAATGATACAGTTTACAATGGAGAATAAGAGATACTTTGCACAGAATGATGATCTAAACATAAACTGACTATGAATTTTACTGCAATCTAAACATTCACTGACTATGAATTTTACTGTAAAAACTGTAAATACAGTAGCATAGATATTTAGAGCAGTTTCAGCATATAATTAAATAATGTATTTACCCTAATAGTAGCAACTAGAGGGGACAGCTGCATCCAAGCTCTGCATCCAGAGTAAAAGGACTAGGACAGTTAACACTAGTAGACTGAGGGAGGTTGGGTATTGGTCACAATTTACATATACATACATACTTACATACTATCTATTTATATAGATAAATATATACCTAGATTCTCAAAACTGAGTTACAGAAATATATAAAGCAAAAGTCCCTTTAAAGTGAAAAGGGGTAAGTATAAAATTTAAGGTAATACTCTATTTAAGGTAGTCTGCACAATTACTCAATGAAACCAATGAGGCGGTTCATCTGATATGACATTCTTTACTGCATACGATGTAGACGTCTAGTTTAACAATGAAAGTTATACACAGATAACAAAGCCGTACTTCAGCTTACAGCATCAGATCTGTAAGAATCAAAGTCTCCCATATAAAAGAAGAAGTCCCAATCTTTATAGTGTCTTTTCTGCCTGCCTCAGCAGTTTAGAGAATAATAAGTCTTTACTGGTTTGCTAACAGTTGTTTGTTTTCCATATCTCAAACATTCTGTTCCTGAAGAAGAACTCCTTGACCTTGCTCTTATCTTGCACGTCCTGTTGACGAAACACAGCTGCATACAAGAGTTCATCTTGACCGGCTTGTAGATAGAGAATTTCACAAACTGCATAGTTTATAAAAGATAAAATATTTTACTTCTGACTTCTAATAACAATGAATGCCAAGCTATATGCTTTTGCCAAGAGTTTAAACTAAGTGCACTCTGTACTACACTGAAAAACAAAATATTTATTTTACGTTTTCAGAAAAATCCACTGAAAGCCATTTTTAACCTGTTCATTACTGAAAATAGAATATTTCAGCTCTCACAATTCCCTCTTTTCAATTTAAAAGGCAGAAAATGACTGTTCATTTTCGACTTCAGTTGCACATATTGAAACCTTTTCCCTTTTATCTAGGTTAGCCATCATGATTTGTTGAATTCTATAAATTTTTCGCAAATGGCAACTTAAATGGCAATTCCAGACAGTTAATATGACTATAATGCCTAACACTACTAATACAGGATCTATCAACCAATTTAACAGGTGTTTTCCTGATTTTGACAAAGATATCCCACCAATTGTGAGCAGTGTCTTTTTTGGCCTTTTCAGCCAAACTAAGTAATTTATCTTTTGCAATGATGCGTAATGCCTCATAATACAAAATACTTTTATTTCTTTTTCCTAAGTACTCTCTGAGAATCTCAGTATTATTCATTATGTTTTTTAAATTATCCAAAGATACAGATATATTGGGAAGCTGTATTATGTCATAATTCCAACTTAAGGAATCATTTACTTCTATGGTTTCAGTAAACACATAGCTCTGCTTATTTCATTTAAGGAAGTCAACATGTGATAAACATCATACAAAGGGTAATTTTAAATTATGACCTACATCTTCATTTGTAACCAGACAAACATGCTGAGGAGCCACTTCTATAAACATTAATGGTTTACTTACATAAGTTAACAGAATGCTGCAGTAAGGCTGGTTCATAGACAGGTGAATGGTGTCCACAAATTAATCCATTTTGAGTCTGTGTACAATACTCAGTTTTATGTATTTTCCCTCTCATATCTATATGATTCCCTTCAAATTGTGGCAACCAATACTTATACCCTTCTGGTATGAGAAATATCATAGGTAATACCGTAAATTGACACATAACAGTGGTATCAGTAACATTATAATGTGAAAACTGTCCTGTGCAGTATTGCGGAGTACAATATGTTACTTCAGTATATAGTTTAATCCAATCTGTATCAGGTACCCATTTATGAAACAATTGTCGCCAAACATTTTCATTCTATAAGTTCAATTTGTACGTTATCTTTTGAGCTTCTACATACAAAGATTGCATAGTGCATTTTGTCCAGTTTACAAAAACTGTCATGTTACCATCAAATTTCAACTGATGTAACTGCATAGTATCATAATTGTGTAAACATTGCTGGTGATAATTTATATTATGCAAGTGTGCCTTCCATATCTCTGGATTCCAAGATGCTTGTAAATGTACAATCTGAGAGACATCTTCCCCCACTGTTTTTAAACCATTAGTTAGAATTGCAATATCAGCTGCATTAATAACTCCAATGCCTGTGCCTAGGCCTCTTAGCAGAGTATTATACTAAGCTCTTTTATTTTGAATAATATTGTTTTGGACTTTCCCCTACAAGAGTATTTTTTTAAATTCTTCCTACAGTCCAAACTTAGTTTGGATCTGCAGTAAATCATGCTGCAAATTTTGAGCTGAAAATGTCTGTATGGCATGTACTGCAGTGGTTTTATCTGGTACACCAGAAAGGTGTTCTGTAGGTTACAATTGCATTCATTCCTTGAGCTTTTATCTTTAAGATACTGTAGCAACCCACAAGGGGCTGGCTACAAAGTAAATTCCATATAGTCTGTAAAACAGAAGCATGCTTGAGTAGTTTGCCCATATTATCAACAAACCCTCTCCTTGCCCTTGTAGACATATGCAGCTGCAGAGAATTAACTACGTATGCACTGTCTGAAAAAAACATTTCCTTCATAGTTCATGAAGTTAGATAAGTAATACTTATCTCCTGCCTTTATTATAACTTGCTTGACACTAAATAATGTCAACCATTTTGCAAACACTGCTTGATTGACATCATCAATCAGTTTATTTAACTGTGTCTCATTTACCAAAGCCTGTAAGGTATAATGTGGTGTCTGTACTATAATGTCTTTGGGAAAAGCTGTTAAGTATTCAGTTTGTTTTAAACTCTAATAAATGGCCAAAAGTTGCTGAATGCATGGCTGATATCCCCTCTTAACATGTGTAATTTTTTTACTGAAGAATGTAAAATCTTTTTCATTTTAGCGTCAGAGCCATGAGGCCACTCCTGTAAAAGCACAACAGAGAGTGTGATGGGTTCAGCTGCTGCCTGTAACACAAAGGGACGTGTTAAACTTGGAGCTACTAGTTTTGTAGCCTTGGGCAATGCTGCCTTTAAATTACAAAAAGCTGTATTTTTCTTTGGTCATCACTCCAGAAAGGGTATTTTTTTCTGGCTAGAAAGCATGTCATGACATGAGTTGTACCTTTTTACATTTAACCTTAAACCCTGCCTCCTGCAGTGTTTGAAGGACCTGTATCACTTTAGCTAAATGCTGTTCTTTTGTTTCAGACACAGTTAGTGTAAAATTGAAAGCATACCCTTTCCCCTATAGTATACATCATTTTATTGCAGTATTGTTTATTTGCTTTATGCTGTGAGAATACCTAGACTGTGACACTTTCGTCTTACACATTTGCTTTACTACTAGTTATTTGTACACTCCCGTTTTGTAAAGGGACCTGCATAATTTATTTTAACTGCATACCATAGCCCATGTACTGACTGTACTCGGTGTAGTATTTACTTGCAAACAGATTATTAATGACATGTATGCACAAGTATGACATTTTATTACAATTACCAAACAGGACAGAATGTAGTTGTAATGAACATTAACTTGCTTAACTACGCATAATATTGCTTTTGAATACTGTTTTTGCTGGAGTCTGTGCTATTTTTTTATGCTGTCATACGATTACAAAATATTGTAAGAAACAAAAGAGATATTGACTTAACTAACATGCTTAAAACAGATATAGTTACATGATTTACATTTGCTGTCATTTGCCTTTTGCTGCAATTTAGATGAAAAGAAAATACATGCATGTCAGTCTTGTGACGTCATGTGTTTACTGCTTATAACTACTCTCAATTTATTTTAGAACTGTTATTTAAGTGCCTTGCTGTAACTGAATGAAAGTTTGTGCTGTGTGCCCTTAACCATTTTTGAAAGGTAGAATAGTATGTCGTAAGTTATTTGTTATCAGCATTGTTAACTGCTGTTGCTTTAACTCTTTACTAACCAGATTATATTTGTCAGTATTTTGTTCTGCTGACTTTAAAGGTCTTATGCACTTCTGAAAAAGTGTTTGCATATGTTGGCTTAACTTTTTGAACTCACTCTGACTGTCTCAGAAGTTTATTAAATCTTTTTGTCAGTTCACCATGAACCTCGTCTCTGTTCTTATCTGTTTTGAAAGGTGCAGTGGTTTTATACCACTTTTGCTGTATATAAGCCATGAAACGCTGAGGAATAAAATTCCAGAAGCAACGCTCAAGTGTATCATTGCATACAGTGCCTACAGTTTTAAGAACCCAAGCTTTAAATGTAATCATGTTATTAAAAATACCCTTCTGTTCATCCCACTTAGGGAGAGTTTTTAACATTAGCTAAATGTGCTGCTCTAGCAGCCTCAGATTCCTGTGTCTCTAATTGAGCTCATAATGTGTTAGCCTCCTCCTTTGCAACGATTACGTCATGCTGTATGTCAGCCAGTTGCCTGTCATATGTTTATTGCAAACGGACAGTTAACCCTTTTATTATACAAATAGCTTTACTGCCTTGTTCAATAACAGTTTGTGTCTTAATTTTAGTCTGTGGGACTTTTAAAAACTGAGAAAATTCTTTTGTACATTTAGCAGTGTCAGCATGCATTTTACCAGACGCATTTCATTTATCACAGTAAGTCTGAAAGTGACCCATGAGGTCAAGATTTTGCTGGTTGCTAGGTTTAGCAATCCAATCTTTAAACTCCTGCAAATCAAACTGTAAAGTACAAACTTTGACATCTACATCACCCTCTAATACATCTTTTGCAACAGGATATATAGAAACAGAAACCATTGTCTGTGCTTCAAGCATTACTTTATCCTGGATGTGTTTCAGGTTTTGTACAATACCTACAATACGCTTATGACAAGGCATGCAAAAAGCAACATTTAAATAACAGATTTCTGTACATTCTGTGACACTTCTGTCTTATATAGTAAAGACTTACAGGTGCTAACATGCTGATTATACTATGTATTTAAATAATTGCACACATCTACATATGATTCAGATACATTTCATTGTTAAAAAGAAAAACAGAAGAAAATATTTACCACAAATGTTCAGGACAAGGTGGCCAGCCTTGACTCGAAGATCAGTTGTGGGAGAATTTTCTGCTGTCAGTCACTAGATGCTGGTGATGTCAGGTCCGACAGTATGACCCACACCTCGTATTTTACCAACTGTCTGAAGAAAAATCAGTGTACTGCCCTGTACTGCACTGCAGTGTTTGTCCTCCAGTCAATGGACAGAGTTGTAGGAAAGAAGAGTCGACTCAGAAGAAGAACTACGCAGGAATGTTGCACTGTGAGAGGCACCTCTACAGGTCACCCCCCAGTTGTTTTGACTGGTCTGGTCTCGTCACTGTAAAACTTATGTTACTACACTAAGATTCTAGGTTTGACTCCTGGCTGGCTCGCCACTGTAAACTTTAAGGTACTACTCTATTTAAGATAGACTGCACCATTACTCAATGAAACCAATGAGATGGTTCATCTGATACGACATTCTTTACTGCATATGAACTAGACATCTAGTTTAACAATGAAAGATATACACAGATAACAAAGCTGTACTTCAGCTTACAGCATCAGATCTGTAAGAATCAAAGTCTCCCATATAAAAGAAGAAGTCCCAATCTTTATAGTGTCTTTTCTGCCTGCCTCAGCAGTTTAGAGAATAATAAGTCTTTACTGGTTTGCTAACAGTTTGTTTTCTATATCTCAAACATTCTGTTCCCGAAGAATAACTCCTCGGCTTTGCTCTTATCTTGCATGTCCTGTTGACGAAACACAGCTGCATACAAGAGTTCATCTTGACCTGCTTGTAGATAGAGAATTTCACAAACTGCATAGTTTATAAAAGATAAAATATTTTACTTCTGACTTCTAATAACAATGAATGCCAAGCTATATGCTTTTGCCAAGAGTTTAAACTAAGTGCACTCTGTACTACACTGAAAAGCGAATATTTATTTTACATTTTCAGAAAAATCCACTGAAAGCCATTTTTAACCTGTTCATTACAGAAAACAGAATATTTCAGCTCTCACAGTAAGGGAAAATAAAAGCATCTTTACCCAAGTTTCACACAGAGCTCAAGGATTAGGGAAAATAAATAACAGAATATAACATGACTTGTTAAAATCTTCCTTGAATAAAGGTAGTATACATACACTGGGTGAAAGCAAAGTGCAGAGAATAAAACTGTTATCTTTGAAACTTCAGAACTACAAGTGCAAATGTCATGAACATGAGATAGCTGTATCTTGGAACATTCTACTTGGAAGTACAGCTAGCTCAGAGGTACAATACCTATTTAGTCACATGTGCACACTCGCACACACACACACACACACACACACAC
>NC_056751.1:595677987-595743692 GCF_019279795.1 Protopterus annectens
ATACCCCCTTATACTGTCTAGAAGTACAAGGCTCCCTATTCGTCCATTCCAGACAATCAACAAAGCAGTTCTTTGGACTATCCAGGCATGTCCAAAGTGCAGTTTCAGGTATACTCTCCAGTCCAGCTGGTGAATCTGGGAATCTTGAGGCAATGTTACAATTTCCTTATGTACACAGACAATCCTCTCCTCCTTCCAACAAACTCAAATGTATGTGAGAGATGCAACTATACAGCCAAACTGGAGGCTGAGAACTCTCAACCCAAGACTGGCACAGTCAGTCAGGAGGAGAAGGAAACCACCCACACCACACAACCAGTCTCACATAGACCAATCGTATCAGCAAACAAGACACATAAACTCACAAAAACATACTTGGAGGCTCAAAAATAAAAATCTGCCAAAGCAGCAGAGACCCCCAAAGCAGACATCCAAGTAACCGCTACCACCTAATAACTCTCATGTATCACATACTTCACAAAGTCAGTGTGCCACATCGTCGCAGCCCTTAAGGCTAAATAACACACCAAATACACTAGTAATAGGAGACTCTATTATCAGGGACGCTGACGCCCCGCTCACCAGACTGAACAAGGAGAAGGTCACTGTAAGCTGCTTGTTGGGTGCCAGGATCTGCCACACAACACAAGCACTCAGGTCACTCCACAGCAGGTACAAATATGACTCTGTCATTGTCCGTGTTGGTGTGAATGACCTGAGATGTACCTCCTTGGACTACATGAAAAAAGACATAGAGGAGTTCTCGGATTCTCGGATCATGTAGCCCAGGCCGGTATGACCCTGACCCTGAGTAGCATATTGCCCTCACCAAGAATGTTGCCACAGTATAAGGACAAAATGATCAATTTTAACAATTGGCTAAGCTATTGGTGTCATTCAAAGGGGATCCAGTGTCTGTCAGCCTGGGATGACATGCTCGACAAGCCATGTTGCTTCACTAGGGATGGTTTGCACCTGTCACCCTTAGGCTTTCGAATGCTGGCTAAGGTTCTTGCCACCCCCATAGTGCCTTTTTTAGGCAAGGCTCAAAAGACAAACCCACCTCCATAGAAAATACAAGAGACAAAAAACTAAGGGTAATGCTACTCAACGCCAGAAGTCTAAACCTCAAGATGCATGCACTCGAGGCACTCCTTAGTATGGAGAAAATCGATATCTATGCAGTAACAGAAACCTGGTTCAAGGCTCCAGAGAGAACCCCAGCACTACCAGGATATAACTCATATTATTCTTTTTGGCCCCAGAACTCCGACTGAAATACTAAAGGTGGGAAAGTATCCATTTTCATCAAGGATACCCACACCTCCAGGTTAGTGGCGCTGCACGAGGCATCGGAGACCATTCATGTGCAACTAACAGTGGGCAAAACTGCTTTTCAGTTTGTAGCCTGCTACAGATCACCCACCTTGTCCCAGGACCCACACTCAGCATTCCTGAGAACATTGGAGAATATGAAGGTCTCACCAAACACTATGATATTGGGGGATTTCAACTACCCAAACACTGACTGGGAAAACTACTCAAGTCCAAACTCCTTTGCCCAATGGTTCCTGGAATTTATAAACTCAAATGCCATTTAACAACTGGTCACCCCTCCCACAAGAGGGGACAACATATTGGACCCGGTCATCACCAACATGGGGGGGGAGTCAATGTTCCACACCAGAGGTAAACCCCTCGTTGGTAAGATCAGACCATAAACCAATCACTATGGACATCCACATCCCAACCCCAGCCCCAGCCAAGGAAACCACTTTGAAAAACTTCTCAAAAGCAAACTTCACACTTCTCAAGACCGAGGTGGAGAACTTCAAAGCACTCGGGCTAATGGAAAATGCTACCCAAAATGCAGAATCCTTCACAAATGCATTCTATGAGCACCTACAAGAATGAATGGATTGTGCCATCCCAAGTAAAACCAAGACTCACTCCTCCAAAAACAGGAGACCAGTCTGGTGGACTCCGGCCATAAATAAACTTTACAACAGAAGGAAGAAACTATTACATGATAGGGCAAAATCCCAAAAAGGGAAGGTATCCTTGATCGGCACTAGCAAGAAACTTTGATCCCTAATAAAATCATCAAAGGCTAGCTTCAAAAGAAAAATTGCCAACGATTCTAAAGATAATCACAAGGCTTTCTTTAGCTACGTCAAGAATCTGGGTGGTAACTCCCAAATCTGCTCTGATCTGGTACAAAATGGTACAAAGTACACTGAACCCACTGACATTGCCAACATCCTGGCGGACAGGTTCAGTGCAAACTTTACTCCCCCCAAAAGGACCTGTGTCTATCCCAGAAGTATGCAGTCCCCCTGACATCACAGACGCACAGGTGAAAGCAGCCCTTTCCAAAGTAAAAAACACAGCATCAATGGGACCGGATGGCATCCCGGGCTGCGTCTTACACAAACTCCAAAAAGAACTAAACCCTCACATAAATTCACTATTCCAGCTCAGCCTCACCGCAGGTTATGTACCCAAAGAGTGGCATACAGCAACGGTAATCCCTCTCCACAAAGGAGGCCCCACAACGGATCCTGGGAACTATCGCCCTATAAGCCTGACTAGCCTGGTCTGCAAGGCTATGGAGCACATCATCATGGATCTCATAAACAAAGACATTGGGAACATCTAGACACTGGACCCTACCCAGTTTGGCTTTGTTAAAGGCAGATCTTGCCTCCTAAACCTAGTTGACTTCTTCAAAACAGTTACCAAAGCCATAGATGAGGGAAAGGCAGTCCACACAGCCTACTTGGACCTCGCAAAGGCCTTCGACACAATACCCCACTCTGGTATCATAAATAAGCTTACCAGCCTAAATATCAACCCATTCGTCACAAGATGGGTTGCAAACTGGCTCAGGGATAAAACTCACATGGTCAGAGTTGCGGGTGCCATGTCTGACTCTAAACCGGTTACAAGTGGCATCCCACAGGGTTCTGTCCTGGGACACCTCTTGTTTGGTAATATACTTCTCTGAGGTACAGGCAAGCATGGGAGGACTGTGGCTGACCAAGTTTGCAGATGGTTGCAAACTGGGAGCCATAATTGACTCTCTGGCTGACACAAGCATCCTCCAGAAGGGTCTTACGGAGATGGATACCTGGTGTCAGAACCACGGCCTCAAGTTAAATGCCAAAAAATGTATAGTCATCCCCTTTGGGAAAAACAAAGTGCCCACAAACTACCACATAGAAGGTAATCCACTAAGTACAGAAGAAGTAATTAGGGATCTGGGGACCCAAGTAAATAGTAACCTCTCCTTTGACAATCACATTGCCAAAGTGGTTAGAAAAACCTTCTATATAGCTCACCTAATCACAAAAGGGTTCACATCTAGATCAAGAGAGGTCATTGTGCCCCTCTACTCATCACTCATCAGACCCATAATTGAGTACAATGCCCCATTTGGGATGTACATTACCCGACACCTGAAACAGCTGGAGAGACCTCAAAAGTACCTCACTAAGAGGATCATAGGCCTCAAACAGATGCCCTATGCAGCTCGACTAAAGAAACTCCAGCTCTACTCAGTTGCTTACCGCCTACTCAGAGGCAATCTCTGCCTGACGTACAAGGCCATGTCTAGCCCGGAACAAATGGACATGCTCCACCTCAAGAAAACCAAATCCATTAGAGCTACATGCTCCAGGAATTTAAACCTCAGTACAGCTATAAATAGGACATGCTGGAGGGATAGATTCATATCCCAGAGGCTTCCCTCGCTCTGGAATAGAGTCCTGGTCCATGTTAGGCAGAGCCCCTCACTGACTCTCTTCAAGAGAAATCTTGATGAGTGGATGGGAAATTGTAAATTCACTCCTGGGATCACTACTATGGCCCTCCTGGACAGGGGCTTAGGAAACTAGTCTAAAAGGGAGGCGAAAGCCAACATATTCTGGCTAGGCTTATAAATGCCCTAGGGCAGATAGCCTAGTACCTACCTATGAACTATACAGTAAGCCACTTTAGCAGTGATCAATATGATGAATAGAAATGCATTCTTTAACCTTCAGGATTTTAAACTGTCATGTTCATATGTTGAAACTTTTTCTTGTGTCTTTTTGGAATATGGAGAAGTTTATGGTTACCTTCCTTCTTCTGAGTTAAAGAATTCATTAAATGCTTCTGTGATATCCATTTCTCCAGTGACTAAGGATATTTTAAAATGTACTTATGATGCTGCTGACTCTTCTTCCA
The DNA here is from genome assembly GCF_019279795.1 of Protopterus annectens. NCBI lineage: Eukaryota > Metazoa > Chordata > Ceratodontiformes > Protopteridae > Protopterus > Protopterus annectens. The sequence continues at coordinate 595,682,215 of NC_056751.1, forward strand.
GATCTACTGCATCTAGATCACTTTTGAGGAAATTTGCTTGGCTTCACTCTCAAAATCTTCCTGAGGTTTGATCTGAGATTTTACATTCTCAGAAATAAAGAGAACTGTGTTTGGTGTGTGTGGTCTCTGTGCAGCAGAGGTACTTATGGCAAAACTAATTCTCAGACTGACTCAGATTTTTTAACCCTCCTTTTTCACAGTAAATAATAGTTTTCCTCCTTTTTAGTTCCTTTTTTATAACAAGCAAACAATTTTACAGATTATGGAGCTAGTCATAAAGGTTTTATAAATGGAAACGAGGCTTGTTAAAGAAAGGAAATATCTCTAAAGTAAAGAACATTCTTCTCAGTCAGCATGATTACCTGCCTGTTCACCCCCCCCCCCCAACCCTGGAAACCTTTCTGTTTCTGACACTCCATCCTCCTTACTGTAATCACTTTGTTTCAGAGAGTTGGGTTCTGAAGGTAATCCAAAGGGGATGCAATACTTCAGTGGGACTCCCCCTTCTTACCATTGGATTGCCCTTGCCCAGGGAACCAGATTATTCTATTTCTTCCCATTATACACTGAATGCTGTCTTAAAAAGTCATAGAACCAGTGTCAATCTCCCAAACAAAGTTTACTATTTATTAATTTTACTAGTTTTCAAACCAGAAGGATCCTCTGGACCACTGCTAGATCTTTCTGGTCTAAACCCTTTTGTTTAGACTTTGAAGTTCAAGATGTTATCACTTCACTGTCTTGTACCACTATTCCCTCTACTACCTTTGTGGTAAAGCTGGATCTAAAAGATGCAAGCCACAGCTCACACTGAAACACAAAATAAACTATTTCGTGTTTCAGTGTGAACTGTGGCTGGCGTCCTCACTTCTGGAGTATTCAGTTTGTGGTCTGGATTTGTTTTGATCTAAAAGATGCTTATCATCACATTCATATTGCTAAGCATTTCATAATAATTGTAGTAATTCATAATAGCAGTAAAACCTTATATGATGTTACTGTAGCCCACGATAGTGGCATTCTGTATTATGTCCAGTTTCTCTTCACTTTGTTTATGCCATATGAAGTTGTTCACTGTCTAAGTCTGGTGTAGTGGGTATTCCAGTTGCTTGAATGGCAGAAACATGCAGACAGGGACTCAAATGGCTGCAAATCCATCTGATCATCTGCTCATGCTCAAAATTGAATGTGGGTTCAGCAACACAGCTGCCACACCATCTGTTCACTTCCTAGGAAATGGATAAAGCAAGTGGTTGTCATGGACCAGGTAAGTGGGGAAAGGGAAATGGGAGGGTACTTTTAGGTTTAGGTATGGGGACAGGGAGTGGAGTGGGGGCTACAATGTTATGGAGTGAGACAAGAATTTTAGGTTTAGGGAGCAACAGAAATGTTAGGGTTAGGGATGAGACAGAGGTTTTATGTTTTATGGAACAATGGGGACTTTAGGATTGGGGATGGAGACTATAAGTTTAGACAGAGATTGTGGACCAGAGGGGGAAGGGGATTTTAGGTTTAGGGTGAGGAAAAGGGATTTTAGGTTTAGGGAGTGATAAGAACATTAAGGTTAGGGAGGGGGCGGGAAATTTAGGTTTACTGAGCCATAGTGAGCAGGCGGTATAAGGGAATTTAAGTTTAGGGAGTGATCTGGAATGGGAGGTGAAGTGGAATGTAGGTTTAAGGAGCAACTGGGACTTTGGAGTTAGGGAGGGAGGACAGGGATTTTAGAGTTAGGGATCTTCATTTATGACATGCTTTATAATGATGATAATTATTATGCGTGTATGTGTGTGTGTGTGTGTGTGTGTGTGTGTGTGTGTGTGTGTTCATTTTATTTGTTTTCAGTGTACTCTTTTTTATTATTAGTAAAGAGTTTTTGCAAAGGACTGTAATAAACATGATTTTTGTTCTGTAACAAGCATGTGCCTGAAAAAAGGGTGGAAAGTGGCTCACTCATCTAATGTGCTAAATAGCTGCATATGTGTTAGAGCTGTGTGTTGTGTGTGTAGGCATGTATCATATATTTAAACTTTTATCTCCAGAGTTATGGACAAAAAATAATTAGGGAAAAGCCCCCATATAAGATACTCTTACTGGTGCTATTAACTCAAAATAATTTCTAAATTTAGGAGGGATGGAACAAAAGTGTGAGAACAAATTAGATGTGTTCCCCCATATTCAGGAGGGATGAGAAGCATGTGTGGGATTGTGTATTGGACCTTTATGATTTATGACTGAAAGTGGATTACTTTTTAGTTTCAATGAATAAATGAAATACATATGTAAGTACACACACACACACACACACACACACACACACACAAATAAATTAAATATTTAGTACCAACAGTTCAATAAAACGATGGATGAGGGTTTCTAAAGGCATTTAGTACATTCAGAGAAACCCAGCTATGCATAGCCAGCCTTAGGCATAGGTCAAATAGGCAGCCGCCTAGGGAGCCGCTGTAGCAAGGGTGCTTTTCCAGTATTTATTTGGTGTAGGTAGACCAGGATGGGGGCACCAGATGGTGTGGTAGGGGGCACCATAGAGCCCTTTTGCCTAAGGCTCCAGTTAACTTAAGGCTGCAGCTATGAATACCCCCTCCAGCGCTGACTGTCTTTTTGTGTTGTAACTGGTGGTGACAGTAGAGGCAAGCTCAAATGATGTGCTAATAGCTTGTGTTTATATTGTACATGAAGCAGTTTTCAAACATTTAAAGATCACCACTTGTGAAGGTTCTTCTTTGTCATTTAATGAGATTGTTTACTACAGCTATGGCCTATGCTGAGGCAAATTTGGGTATGGAGATGACTTGTGATTAAATTATTTAGACCTAAACTGGCTGAAAAATGTATTATGAACTACAGATGAGCTAATTAATACATTTATGTTTATTTGGTTTTTGTATGTTCAACAGGCAATACATAACATACTCAGGCTCCAATTAGTATTTTCCCTGCTGGTAGATATAGTACGGTCAGAAAAATGAAGCTCTCATTTCATACACAAAAGACTGAAAGAAAAGAATATTTACAAAAAAATGGATCAGTTGGTTTTATTTATGTATTTATTGATATTTGATTACTGAAGACTGAAAGATGCAACTGCTCTAATGAAGAGACCAAAATTCACAAGTCCAAGACAAAAATCAAACAAAAAGAACTTGGTCTCACCATGATGTAATTATTGAAATAAAACTCCGTAGCTCCGTAGTTGCAAAAAAGGAAGTAAAACTTTATTCCATGTAACAAGAGAAACGATAAGCGCTTTCGCGTAGGTAAGACTACGCTTCATCAGATAATATTTTAAGTTAAAAAACTCTCTCTTTTAAACTAAAACTGGCGGGAACTTAGCTCATTAAATCATCAATTTGTTAATTAATTAGATGAATGAATCCTATCCAAACAATTTTACGTGATGTCATTCCATAGTAAGTGCAAAAAAGTTGTGTAACATTCACTAGTCTCTTTACTATGGGAAACATTCTTGTGTAAAATAATACAACTTTTTAAAATACATATGTAGACCACTTTTAAAACACAATTAAAACACAAGAACTGACCATTTATTTTTTTTAAAAATAAGGTTACTGCTTTGACAGAAAACTATTTCAGCACACAATTCATCATAAATTTTAATAAATATTCCATTAAAACATGATATATGTATATGAACTATGTGTATTGTAGATGCAAAAATGGGTAGTTAATATAAATATAAATATAAATGGGTATATAAATATGTGTAAATAAATAAATAAATGTTTAATAAATATGAGTTAATGAATATTATAAACTACTAAAATATAGCTATGTGTCTATTAAATCTAAACATTCTAAAATGCCATAGTTAAAGCTGAGATAAAATACTATGATCTTTGTTAAGTAAAAATATTAGAATATTAAAACATAACTGTATATCTACAATTTATATTATATACAATTATATAAAATTATATGAAAACTGTTTATTTTCCATCTGAAGGTATTGAGGTAATTGTGTATCACAATCTATTATTTAAAATGGGTTTGATGGAAACAAACTTATTTAGACCTGGAGAAAGATGAGCTCCAAGCCTAAAAATCCACTTTAACTCTGCCATGGCTAAATCATTGCTAGTATCTCCTCTTCTCTTATTCATTGAGACTACTTCTAGAATCCTAAAATAAAAAACATGATCTTTGTTGTCTTTAATATGTAAAGCTAAGGCATTATTTTCACAACCTCTCTTGATTTCATAAAGATGGTTATAAACTCTGTCTGTTAGCCTCCGTTTAGTAAGGCCAACATAAAAAGCTGTACATTTGTTACAGGTTGCTAAATATATTAATTTTTTTGTTAAACAGGTGGCATAAAACCTGGGAGTAAACTTAAAATTTAAAAATGGATGAGTGTAAACTTGTTGTGATGAAATGTATGAACATTTATTACAACTCATACACGGGAAAGTACCTGTTTTATTGTTAATAGTGACAAAAGTACTATTATTATAAATGAAAGTGTCACATAAAATCTGTTTAAGATTTGGACAATTTTCATATAAAAAACTAGGTTTATCACCTACTATATGCTTCACTAACTCATCCGTAATCAGTATATTCCAATTTTTACAAATAATTTTCTCCATCTGTTTCACATCACTGGTATACTTAATAACATATTTTAAAACCTTTGATTTATTTTATGTAAACATCCTTTCTGGAGGTGCACTACTTTTACTATTTCTCATAACTTTATTAGGTGTAGCATCCTTTACAACTTGATCTTCTATTATGTCTTGTCTAATACTTTTTATTAATTCAGTGTTATAGCCTCTGTCAATAAATAAGGATTCAAGTTTGTCAGCTTCTATAATTAATGAAGTACTAGATTTACATAACTTGGAAATTCTTGTAAATTGGCTTTTGACTATACCAGAGAATGTATGCCTTGGGTGCATACTATCGAAGCTAAGCAAAGTATTGGTCCAACATGGTTTCCTATATATGGAAGATGTAATAGTTCCTTCATTGGTTAAAGTGAGAGTTACATCTAAAAAGTTTACCATAGTTAACGAAGAGTCCATGGTAAATCTAAGATATGTCGTTGTGGTTTCTAAATATTTAAAAAAATTGCTCAAATTCAGTCTGTGTGCCTTCCCATATAATTAATACATAGTCAACAAAACGTTTATAATATTTTACTTTACTAAAAATTGGATGATCAAATAAGTATTTCTTTTCCCAGCTAAAAACTACTAGATTGGTGTATGTATTGGCACAGGGGGTGCCCATGGCCACCCCCCATGTTTGTAAATATTTAACATCGCCAAACATAAAAACATTATTGTTAAGAACCAAATCCAAAAGTTGACAGATTAAAATAACTTTATCTCCAGTAAAACTAGGTTCACTGACAAGTAATTCCCTAATAGCTTCCAGGCCTACTTCATTTGGAATAGAAGTAAATAAATTTTTTACGTCCAATGTCACTAAAAGATACTTATTAGGTACCTTATCTAACTTCAATTGTAGTATACTATCTAATAATTCATAAGTATCTTTCAAGATAGACAGAATAGAGTCCACAAGTGGTCTAAGATTATATTCAATGTACTTTGAAATATTGGACGTGGCCCACCCTTTACCTGAGACAATGGGTCTCATAGGGATGGGTATAACTTGTTTGTGAAGCTTAGGTAATCCTTTAACAACCGGTATTAATGGGTGTTCAATAAAAAGGTAATTATACAAATCAATATTAATCTGTCTACAAAAAAGTAAATCATGAAGAGTTTCCTGTACAGTCACAATAATCTTATTAAGGTCATTCAAACTAATAATTTTATATGTGTTAATATCTGAAAGTGAATCAAACATAATTGTCTCATACTCTTGTGTATTGAATATAGCAATCCCTCCTCCCTTGTCAGCAGGTCTAATAACTACTTCAGAGGTTTTCTTAAGTTTAGTTAATGATTTAAATTCAGCTGAAGAAAGATTCACATAAACAGCCCTTTTAGTGTTCTTAGAAAACAGTGAATAAAAATCTTTTTCACATGTTTTTAAAAAACTTTCCACGCTGACAGGTGATATTGGAACAAAATTACTTTTGCGTTTAAAAGTTCTATTAGAGTCTATGGTTGTTTCATTTGTATCCTTAAAAACATTTTCAGTGAAACTGATCTACAAAACAAACGTAGATCAAACAAAGTATCCGTTAAATTACTGCATAAGGCAGGAATAAAATTTAAGCCTCTACTTAACAGTGCAATGTCAGAGTCATCCAACACCAAAGTAGACATATTAAAAGGCAAAACAGTCAATTTCTTGCTTTTCTCGTGTCTTCGTACCTTTCTCCTGTGAATTTGCGCTTCCTGGGTCCTCTGCTGCTTGATCGCCCCCTGTTGCGAGATACTTGTTTTATTGGATATGGTAAAAAACGAGAATCCTGCTTGGCTTTAGGTATTGCTCCTGAAGCAACTTCTGTAGGAATATCCAAAAAGGCTTGCTGATTTGGCGGTGGAGTCGCAGGAACTCGTTCCCTGTTACTAACGCCTGCAGGAGACGTAGATCCTATGTTAGGACCTGTAGAATTCACTGAAGCCACAGGGTTATTGTCACTTAAATGAAAGTTAACTCTAGAGGAAGAAACAAGGTCTGCATGTGCATCGTCAACACGTTCACGTACTTGTGTTGCATTGTATCTCGGCCAAACAAATATTTGACTGAGTGAAAAATCTTTATGATCACGTTGTAGTTTTTTTAGTTTGGTTTGTTTCAGCCTATCACTGAAAGTGTTAATGCGCATACAAATGTCTTGTAGTTTAGACCTACATTGTTCTGATTTAAAACGGGAAACAAGATTTTTATAGGATGAATCAATCTTAATGCGCAAATCTGCTTCTAAAGGTGCAAAGTATTCAATCAAAAGCCTCATATAACTGAACCCTAACTCAATGTTAAGGTCTTGCCATTTTTTTAGGAGAATAGGATGTTTTTCTCCATATGTGGGCATGCAGAAAACCCGCATGCCCCTGGGTACCACACGGAAGTGTAGTGAGGCTTCCAAATGTTGCCTTTGCCAGGCATAACGCTGCAGTCTATATAAATCATCCTCAAACTCTTTGGAGAGTTTGAAAAAGTCATTTAAGTTCTCATCTGTATATGGTATATTACTGAAGTCAGTAGTGTCATCTAGGTCCAGAGCCAATAAAGGGTTCGTCAGACAGTGTAACAGTCCATTGAGTGCAATGCTGGTATCCCTCGTCTCTGGCCGGTATTCTAATTCAATATTAGATGCTTCCATCGTGTCAGGCAGTCGCAACACAAAATTGACGGAAAAATGAAGACTGAAAGATGCAACTGCTCTAATGAAGAGACCAAAATTCACAAGTCCAAGACAAAAATCAAACAAAAAGAACTTGGTCTCACCACGATGTAATTATTGAAATAAAACTCCGTAGCTCCGTAGTTGCAAAAAAGGAAGTAAAACTTTATTCCATGTAACAAGAGAAACGATAAGCGCTTTCGCGTAGGTAAGACTACGCTTCATCAGATAATATTTTAAGTTAAAAAACTCTCTCTTTTAAACTAAAACTGGCGGGAACATAGCTCATTAAATCATCAATTTGTTAATTAATTAGATGAATGAATCCTATCCAAACAATTTTACGTGATGTCATTCCATAGTAAGTGCAAAAAAGTTGTGTAACATTCACTAGTCCCTTTACTATGGGAAACATTCTTGTGTAAAATAATACAACTTTTTAAAATACATATGTAGACCACTTTTAAAACACAATTAAAACACAAGAACTGAGCATTTATTTTTTTAAAAGTAAGGTTACTGCTTTGACAGAAAACTATTTCAGCACACAATTCATATAAATTTTAATAAATATTCCATTAAAACATGATATATGTATATGAACTATGTGTATTGTAGATGCAAAATTCATTCATTCATCTAATTAATTAACAAATTGATGATTTAATGAGCTAAGTTCCCGCCAGTTTTAGTTTAAAAGAGAGAGTTTTTTAACTTAAAATATTATCTGATGAAGCGTAGTCTTACCTACGCGAAAGCGCTTATCGTTTCTCTTGTTACATGGAATAAAGTTTTACTTCCTTTTTTGCAACTACGGAGCTACGGAGTTTTATTTCAATAATTACATCGTGGTGAGACCAAGTTCTTTTTGTTTGATATTTGATTACTGGGAAAGTCTGACTCGGTAGAAGCCTATTTTCAGAGGAAGCCCAGGGAGAAAAGCTTCAAATTGTTACAAAACTTTTTTAAGAACAATAATTTTACAATCTTCAAAAACATCTGCAGTTTAAATAATTATAACAAATTAGTTATAATATGAAAACATTGATTAAGAATCGATACAAGTTATACAGGTTCATAGGTGTGTACTAGGCTAATGACCCTGGAGCCTTTACAAGCCTAGACCATAGATGTACTCTGGCATTGGGCTGCCTGACGTTAGTTCCCAGTGCTTCTATCAATTAGATCCCACTGGAGTGATCCCCAGGGTTAACTTTCTATTACCCATCCACTCATCAAGATTTCTCTTGAAGAGAGACAGCAAGTTGCTCTGCTTGACATGTATGGGAAGTCTATTCCAGAGCAAGGGCAGTCTCTGGGTGAGGAACCTGCCCCTCCAGCATGTTCTGTTGATTGTGGCAATGAGGTTGAGGTCTCTGGAGCGTGTGGTGTGGAGGGATTGGGATTTTTTTAGATGTAGCATTTCTAACAGAGCTGGGTCAGACATGGCTTTGTAAGTCAAGCACAGATCGCCTCTAAGTAGGCGATATGAGACAGAGAATAGCTGGAGTCTTTTGAGTCTGTTCATGTAGGACATGTGTTTAATGCCTAGGATCCTCTTCGTGAGGTACTTCTGTGGCCTCTCCAGCTGTTGCAGGTGTCTAGTGAGGTACATGCCAAATGGGGCATTATACTTAATGATTGGTTCAATGAGGGAAGAGTAGAGAGAGATGATGACCTCTTTTTTCCTGGATGCAAAACCCTTGGTAATGAGATGTGACACACAGAAGGACTTTCTGACCACACTGGCAATGTGGTGGTCGAAGGAGAGGTTGCTGTCAACCTGCGTCCACAGATTTCTTATAACGCCTTCAGTGTTCGGTGGGCTCCCATCGATGTGGTAATTAGTGGGAACTGAGGTTTTACCAAAGGGGATGACGACACATTTTTTGGCATTAAGCTTAAGGCCATGGTTTTGACTCCAGTCACTGGTCTCAGTGAGGCTTTTCTGTAGGATGTCTGCATCACTTGTGGAGTTAATAATGGCTCCCAGTTTGCAGTTATCTGTGAACTTGGTCAGCCAGAGTCCCCTTGTGTTGGCCTGGACTTCTGAGAAGTAGATGCTGAACAGGAGAGGACCCAGGACCGATCTCTGTGGGACTCCACTCGTGACTGGTCATCAGTCTGACTTGGAGTCTGCTACTTTCACACTGTGTGTTCTATCTGTGAGCCAATTTGCAACCTACCTAGTGTTATGGGGCTTGATGCCTAGTTTGGTGAGTTTATCGATAATTCCTGAGTGAGGAATGGTATCAAAGGCCTTGGCCAGATCAAGGTAGGCTGTATGCACTGCCCTACCTTCATCCACAGCCCTGGTGACTGACTCAAAGAAGTCAACCAGGTTGAGCAGGCATGATCTCCCCTTTACAAAGCCAAATTGTGTGGGGTCTAGAGTTTAGAGATTTCCTGTATCTTTGTTAATCAGGTCCATGATGATGCGCTCCATAGCTTTACATATCAGGCTCGTCAGGCTAATTTGGGTGATAATTCCCAGGGTGTGTAGTTGCTCCCCCTTTATGGAGAGGGATGACCGTAGCAGTTCATCATTCAGTAGAGACAAAGCCTGAGGTGAGGCTATGATGGAACAGGGCACACAGATGTGGTGCCAGTTCACTTTGTAGTTCATGTAGAACACAGCCAGGGATATTATCAGTCTCCATGGAAGCTGTATTCATGGCCTTGGACAGTGCAGCTTTAACCTGCACTGCAGTAATGCTGGGTGCCTGGCATTCTTCTGGTATTGTGACTGGTCCTTTGGGGGGGAGGGGTAAAATTGGCACTGAATCTGTTGGCCAGTATGTCGGCGATATCTGTTGGCTCAGTATAGGAGGTACCATTGTGCAGTAACTCAGAGCAAATCTGGGTATTGTGTGGAGGTTCTTGATATAGCTATAGAAGGCTGTGATTGTTTTTAGTGTCTGTCGCAATTCTACCTTCATAGCTGGCTTTAGAGAATTTGATGAGGGATCTCAACTTTTTGTTGATGCTAATAAGGGAGTTTTTCTGGTCTTGGGACTTCACCTTTTTCTGCAACAGTTTCTTCCTTCTGTTGTAGAGTTTATTAATGGCAGGGGACCACCAGATTGGCTTCCTTTTTTTGGAGGAGAGCGTCTTGGTTCCGTTGAGTATAGCTAGTTCCATGCATTTATGTACATGTTCATACAGTGCACTGGTGTATGATTCGGCTGTCATGCAGCTATTTTCCATTGGCATGGGTGCCGTGAAGTTAGCCACCTCTGTTTTTAGGAGTCCAAAGTCAGCTTTGGAGAAGTTTTTCAAGGTGGTTACCTTTGCGGGGGGTGTTGGTGAGATGTGGATTTCCATGATGATTAGTTTATGGTCCCTGATGTTTGACAATCATTTAATATTTAGAGAAATTTTAATTTGTAGAGAAATTAAAGGTAAGTTAGTCTAATGCAAACAGGAATTGCAATATGAAATTAGGTAAAACCAGGCTTATGGTATATTTAGAGAGAAAGGCAGATAAGATAATTTGATAGAAATAAGGAAGTAGGTGAAGAAGGGACAACAAAGAGGTATAAGGAGTGAAATTTATTTTGTCCTGAATTCTTGCAGTTATCCAAACTGGTTTTAAAGGTTGTGAAAGAAGTACTCGGATTGATAAGTAAAGTCAACCTATTTCACAAATGTGGAATTGGAATGCATCATGTAAGGTACTTGTCATGCTGTCTGGTATTGTTGATGTGATACTATATATTTATAACCAGTTTTACTGGGACGAAGGTGTTCTTAGAGTGCTGAGTCATTCATAGCATGGGAACTTGTGTGGACATGCCGCTGTCAGGGATTAGTAGGACACTTTGTTGAGGGACAGGTCTTTTATTCTATATGAGTAGTTAGTGGTACTGAGACCTGAGATATTTTTTGAGGAAATATTAAATTATTTTGAGTTGCTTTCAGTACTTTCTGAGATATGTGCCAATGGGAGATTAGTTTCAATAACGGGCCTAATAAAACATTTTTTTTCTCATTTTATTGTGAACTGGTGTTTGGTCAGCTTTGAGCATTAAAACTTGGATACAACTTATTTCTTCCTTGAAATGAAATGAAAAAGTAGTATTGAATTTCTTTTCTGTAGCACAATTTTTGTTCAAGCCAGCAATGGATCAAAAGGTTGGGGAAAAAAGCTCTAAAATGCTTCCGAAAGCATATATAACCCCATGGCTTCTGGGTGCCTAGTAACCACCCCCTCAAACGTTAGCTTAATTTAGTTATTACAGGGTAGTCTTGGTCAGTTAGGATATGTTGAAAGGATATAGGAAAAAGCAAAGTTGAGGAGTAAGGTTTTCATTCATGCCATAATTGCGTGTAAAGAATTTAGTCCTGGCATGCCAACTGTAGTCTTTTCTTTTACTTTCAGAAGTGCCACGTGTGACTTCTAGCCACATGGTTTCTTTCAGACAACCAGCTAACTATCAACTGTACTACATAATGATTTATATTCATATTTACAAGTTTGTCATTAATACCTGCATGGACAGTAGGGTCAAAAGTGTTAGCAGGGTCCAGGTACATTGTATGTATTGCATAACCACTATCTAATGCTTTGGTAAATTTTTCAAAAAATTAAATAGTTTAAAAGGCAGGACTTTCTTTTGACAAATCCAAAACTGATGGGGCTCCGCATCCAGATTGAGGAGGTCTGAGATAATATATTCATAGCTCTACATATCAGGTTAAGTGAAACTAGTGAATCTGTGTTTTCCAGGGTCTGTGGTTGGGCTATCCTTGTGTAACAGCATTACAATGACTGTTTCCCAGGCATGTAGACTGCAACCAGTGAATAGGGTTAGATTAATGACTTTATTGCCAATGTTTTAACTGTAATTCTGTGGATATTGGAATATCTGACTTGTTGTCTTGTACAAGAACACATTACTGCAGTCAGTTCTGGCAGCTTCACTCAGCTGCCTCTTGCAAAGCCTGTAGCTCTGTACATATATTTAAGTACCTCTGCTCCTAGAGGCAACAATGTTAACATCATAATAAACATGCACTAGAAAGGATAGCTGCTTGCATTGTATAAACCATGCAGGAAAACACCCCTGAAGTCATTATTAAATAGTATGACTTGCATAAGTTTACTGTGGCTGTATTTCCTATGTATAAAAATTCAATTTGTTCACACACACAAGAACTTTATGTCCTACCTCAATCCCCCCATTGCAGTATCTCTTAAGTAATGTACAGTTCATTGTGAGCTGATATACAACTTCTTCATGCATCCTATCAGACCAGCCTTTTTGGTATCTCATGTATTCTTGCATTCCACCTCAGCTTTTTGTTTCATAGTGCCCTGTGGAAAACCATCCACATATTTGTAACTCATGGACAAAAAAATCCTGACACCAACCTTGAGCCATCCTGCCTTTATCTTATGCTTGTACGTTACTGTTCCCTTTAATGCCTGATGCTATATTTTTAAGCTGCATACTGTCTTTCAGGGGCATAATCACCATATCATTGTGCAGTACTAGGCTAATTACTCTAAAGGGCTTTTTAAGCCTAGGCATGCTACCCAATAATATTAGATAGGCATTGGTCCAATAAGGGTATACACAGTGTCTGGTCACAGTCATATGGGTATCTTCATCAGATGGCAGTGCCATCAGCACCAGAAATACAACATTAGAAATGCATGACCATGACTGCCCTGTGATTTATAGGATGGCCATTGAGACCATGTCAGCTATGTTAGCCCTGTCACTGCACTACAGGCACATCACTTTGTAGCAGGGATGATGTGCAAACATGTGACCTTGACCTAGTTTCCCTGTGTGGCCTACTTATAGCCCATGCATACAGCCCATGATGTACCTGCAGTCTTTGCTCTACATACACACACACACACACACACACACACACATATATATATATATATATATATATATATATATATATATATATATATATATATATATATATATAGCCTTGTGGTCCTAGGTTGTGGTTCAGTATTCTCCCATGCATTGATCTGCATCCTCAACTATGCTCCTGGTGTGCACTTCTTCCCAGTTACATGTGCATGTCTTCTTCTGGACCATTATTGTTTATTGCCTTTCTTCCCACACATTTTCTAGGTCTGTGTTACCTGCCAACATGGTCATTCTACCCAGCTATGGCTGAATGAATTTTTACATGTGGGCTGGGGACATCCAGGATTTGAGCTCTATGTGGTCCCATTATCTCTTTCAACAGATATCATACATTTGCTCAGACACACGCACACACACACACACACACACACACACACACACACACACACACACACACACACACACACACACACACACACACACACAATACAGGCTGCCTTAGTGTACCCCTGTCTGCTGACAGTGCTGTTTTACCATAGGTGGCAAACAAAGTTATGTTGCTCCTGTAGTCTGCAATGTCAGTAAAAAAAATCCATGAGTGCCTCAGTTCTGTTACTAGTGGTAGCTACCATCTGTAGCAGTAATAACAAGATCTGGGGAGATCCCTGTGGTACTTCACTCAGAGGTGTAGCCAGAAAATTCCATTTTGTACTCAAGAATTCATTTTACTGTTCTCCCAACCCACCTGGCACTACAAACAAAGGAACATATCTTTCAAAATGTTACCCCCTTGCAGTTAATAAATGTACTCATAATTTTCAGTGGTTCCTTCTAAAAATATTAAGAATATTGTTTTTAGATTTGCAATCCTCTCTGTAAGCAAGTTATGTACTTGTTGTTTGATGCATTAAATTAGATAGTTGAAAAATAATCTGATCTGTTAAAAATTACAATGTACCTGAGTGATGCAAAGAAAATGTACACTGCAGAGTACAAATTGTATGCCTGGCTACACCGTTGACTCCACTGGTGTCAGATCATTTAGAGGAGATATAGGCACTCAGCTGAATTTTCTGGGTAGTATTTGTGAGTCAATTTACTGTAAACCAACTTACTTAGGTTCATAGGTTGTTACTAGGTTAATGACCACTAGGGCCTTTACAGGCATACCCTAACCATTTGGGTCCCTAGTGTCATGGGTGTCCATATGGGGGGCATGTTAGTAGGGAGGTAACTAAGGATTTGCTGGAGGGGGTGTTAGGAGAATACTTTTCTTATTCACAGTCTCTGTCAATAAGGAACATGGGGGCTCGACGGGGGGGGGGGGTAAATTTATGATTTCCAATTCAATTGTCAAGGTTTCATTTGGAAAGGGTCAGTTTTACATGGATGGGGAGCCTATTCTACAGTGTGAGGATCCCTTAGGACACATTTCTGTCTCTCCAGCATGTTCTATTTATGTGACAAGTGAAGTTCAGATGCCTAGATCTAGTGTTTTGATGCTGTTTGTTTTGCACATGTGCAACAGAGCCATCAGGGTTGGGTCTGAGGAAGCCCTGTAAGTCCAGCAAAGATCTCCTCTCAGCAGTCTGTAGGAGACTGAATACAGTGATATAGCCTTTAGGCGATCAGTGTAGAACAGTGTATTCATGCTATGAATTCTCCTGGTAAGAAACTTTTGTGGGTGTTCCAACTGTTGCAAGTGTCTGCTTAGTTAGATTCCAAAGGGGGTATTAGACTCAATGATAGGCATGATAAGGGTCAAGTAGAGTGGAGCTATAACTTCCTTGGACCTGGATGGCTTATCCTTACCTATAAGTTGGGTGATATAGAATGATTTTTCTTATTATCTTAGCTATGTGCTGGTGAAAGGCCAGATTACTGTCTCAAGATGTTCCCAGTCGCCTTACTACTGGGTTGACTATTAGGTTCATAGGTAGGTACTAGGCTATTGGCCCTAGGGCTTATATAAGGCTAGCCAAATGGTACCCTGGCTTTTGCCACCCCAAAAAATTATTTTCCTGTGCCCCTGTCAAGTAGAGCCACAGAAGTGATCCCCGGGGTGAATTTCCTATCTCCCATCCAATCATCAAGATTTTTCTTGAAGAGTGCTAATGAGGAGCTTTGTTTGATATAGATAGGTAGTTTGTTCCAGAGTATGGGAAGTCTCTGGAACAGGACTCTATCCCTCCAGCATGTTCTGTTTATTGCGGTGACAAGGTTTAGGTCCCTAGAGCGTGTAGCTTGGAGGGATTGGGATTTCCTTACATGGAGCATGTTCTACAGCTCTGGGTTTGACATAGCTTTGTATGTTAGGCAGAGATCGCCTCTGAGTAGGCGATATGCGACAGAGTAAAGCTGGAGTTTTTTGAGACGGTCTGCTTAGGGCATCTGTTTGAGGCTGGTAATCCTGTTTGTGAGGTATTTCTGTGACCTTTCCAGTTGTTGTAGATGTCTTGTGAGGTACATGCCAAAAGGGGCGTTGTACTCTATAATGGGTCTAATGAGTGATGAGTAGAGGGGAACAATGACCTCTTTTTTCCTGGATGAGAAACCTTTTGTGATGAGGTGTGCCATGTAGAAGGATTTCCTGACTACTGTGGTGATGTGATTATCAAAGGAGAGACTACTGTCCACCTGGGTCCCAAGGTCTCTTATCACACTTTCGGTGCTAAATAGACTACCGCCTATTTGGTAGTTCATGGGTACAGAGTTTTTACCAAAAGGGATGACAATGCACTTTTTGGCATTGAGTGGCATGTAAGGGAAGTCCTCTAAGCCCTGTAAGTCCAGCAAAGATCCCCTCTCAGCAGTCTGTAGGAGATTGAATACAGTGACATAGCCTTTAGGTGATCAGTGTAGGACAGGGTATTCATGCTATGAATTCTCCTGGTAAGAAACTTTTGTGGGTGTTCCAACTGTTGCAAGTGTCTGCTTAGATACATTCCAGATACATTCCATCCTCACAGGGGTGTTTTACTGATGGAATAAATAACTTGGCTTGACAGATTCCAAAAGGGCATTATGATGTATTTTTTGGCATGAGTTCTAGGCCATGACTTTGGCACCGGTCATTTGTCTGTGTTAAACCTGCTTACTTGGTGTTTTGAGGGAAATCTATAATAGCTCCCAAATTACAGACATATACAAAGTTGGTGAGCCAGTGATCTTGAATCTTAGCCTTCTCTTCTGAAAAGTAGATGCCAAACAGGAATAGGCCTAGTACGGAGCCCTGCATTACTCCCCTGGTGACCAGTCTCTTGTTGGAGATAGTTTCACTAATCCTGACTTCTTGGGTCCCATCTGTGAGAGAGCTAGCAATCCAATAAGTTATTTATTTTTATTTTATTTTTATTCGACATTTGTTAACCGGGGGTGTCTGACTGAGCCGAAAAGGCCCTTTTTCAGCAGATGCCCGAGGAGGAAAGCTCCACATACAAAAATTACAGAAACATTTGGTTATTTAGACATTATTTTAGGGATTTATGCCTAGTTCAGAGAGCTTGTCAACAATGCTTGAGTGAGATAGTGTATTGAATGCCTTGGTTAGGTCAAGGTACACAGTATGCAATATTTTAACTTTGTCCATTGCTTTGGTGATCCTTTCAAACAAGTCTATCAGGTTAAGTAGGTATAACCTTCCCTTAACAAATTAAAATTGGGATAGAAAGAGTGTCTGAAGGTTGTCAGTGTTCTTGTTTATCATTTCCATAATGATTTGTTACATGGCTTTGCATATTAGGCATGTTAGTGTGATGGCTTAGTTTTTCCCTGGTCAGGTGATGGTCTGCCCCTTGAGTGGAGAATGACTGTTGTGGTCATCCATTCAATTGAAATATAGCCTGTTTCAAGGATGTCATTGAAAGGTAGCCCATGTGGTCTTGATAAGCTGTGTTTTAGGATGTTCAAGAGGCAACTGGGGATGTTATTGGGACCCACAGAGCTGGTGTTCCTGGCTTTAGTGAGTGCTGCCAACACCTGGTCTCTGATAACAGTTGAGGGAAATATGCTGCAGGGGATTTCACCCGATGGACCTGGGATAGGGGTGAAGTTTGAACACCATCTCCCCACCCTGTAGTGCACTTATCAGCCACTAGATTTGGCATGTCACCCTGATCAGTGAAGTTGGTACCATACACCACCATTTCGGTACACAGCTGTGTGTTGCCTTTAAGGTTTTGGACATAGTTGAAGAAGGCATTATGATTGTTTTCAGCCTGCGAGCTATCTTATGACAGCCTGGGGAAATAGAACATTCCCAGTCCAAACAATAGACCCCTGCATAGGTTGTGTATGCAGTCCATGACTACATCACTCAAAACTGATGCTTGTTGAAGGCCTGTCCACATCCCTTGCCATCTTGTTGCAACAGCTAGCCTCCTTTATGTTTCTGCACTGTAGCTGCATAGGCTTCCTACACATGCTGTCAGCCAGCTAATACTTGTCATTCTCTGTCTCCCCTTTCCATCTGACTTCTTCACTGCCAAGACCACTGCTCAGACATGAACCCCTGACTTATATTCACAGAGCCAGCATATAGTAGCCAAGTGTACTGCGAAGGAGACTCTAACAGATTAGAAGCTGCTTGGAAACTGATATACACATATGTTCTTAGATTATAATGGTAATTATCAATCAAATATTAGGCTTTCAAAGTGGTATGAGCAGGTTAGCATGCATGGTACCACCTGCCAGGCAGTTGCTGTACCCATGCAAGGAATGAAACCTGATTATGCCACTGACTGACATTTACCTTTTTTAGTAAACTACACCGTGGGAATGAATTTATTTCTACTTTGGGGGTGACTGCATAATGAAGACCAGTCATGTCAACAGCTGCATTTGTATTAATATTTTGTTTCCAAGTATCTCACTTACTAAAGGTGAATAGTTATACTCTTGTTAACATTTATTAGTCCATCTGTTAATCAATGACAGGAATAATTTATTGGCCCTCATGAAAGATACTTAACGGTTTACAAATTATCAGTTGAATCTGCTACTCTCTACAACTTCATTTGATTCAGGGCCACTGTAAAATTATTTTGCCACTTTTCATTTAATTATTTAGACACAATTCACAATTCTTATAATTTATGCTATTATCTGGATTTTGACTAACATTTAACAATTAGTCACACATTAATTAAAATTTAAAAGAATTATAGCAAAAGTTTCACAAAGTCTAATGGTATGACGGAAAGAAAAAACATTATCCAGCAGAAGTGGTGTAGTGTAGAGAAATCCACAGTAAGGCAGTTTTCAAGAGATTTACTATAATCTTGGTTTCATCATTCTTGGCTGTATGTTACAATTTATTAATCTCTTGTAGCTTCAGTTAAAACAAAATTGTTCCGCAACAAAGGTTAATCACACAGCAGGTATGAAAAGAGGTGAAAATGCCCTTATTAAGTCAGTGGCTGGAAGATTCTTCCATATGTCTGAGAGATTTCCATATCAATGGTTCACCTGAAAGAGTTTTAATTTCAGTGTAAAAGGTAACAGTGCAGAAGTTGTGAGTGTTTCATTGTCTACAGGGTTTTGGCTCAGATTAGAAGTCAGAGTCACACTGCAAAGAAGGAGGCAAGTTTAGTTATTTTTTTATTACTTATTTTAATAATGCTAACGTTGTATACTTTTTGCATTCGGTGACAAATGCTCACTTACAATTTAGGCTTTGTGAGTTTTGAGAAAGGGGACCTCTGAGTTTAGGTCTTGATGAAGCATGTGTTAGTAATAATGATAATGATCATGTTTTACAGTGTTGCACCAGTACTGAATATATTTTTTTGGGGGGGTGCATTTGAAAAATAAATCATCTATGCAGAAGATGATGTCTTCATGACACCTCAGTGGAAATGTTCATATCAAATACATGCTGGATATTACAGGTAAGAGTATATATATATATATATATATTTTTTTTTTATATATTGCTATTCTGTAATGAATTACTCATTTCTGCCCATGTAGATGATCAAGAAATAAATAGGACTCATGTTTTGTGCAACTATTTACTGCTACAGAATGCCTACACTTTGTAATGCTTTGTATTAACAATATTAATCTATTCATAGATTCACCAGTTTTTAGGCTTTTCATGTGGTTTGAGTTGGTACTTATTTTTCTTTGTGGATAGATTTCCAACTCTATTTCTACTTCAATTCTCTGTTTATAAACTGAGTATATGATAGTGGGCTGTTCTTTCTCACATGTACAATATCCCCCGGATTTACTAAACTCCCATGCAGGACTAGCTTAGTCCTGCATGGAAGCGACCGTTTAGGAGCAGGACAGCAGTGCACCATGCATATTAATGATGCATGCTGCCCGAGCTCCTAGGCTTACATTGAGCGTGAAAGAGTGCAGGGGGCGTGTCTGAGAGCAGAGCTCTCAGAATAAACATGCCCCCGCAATGTAGAACAGCAGAAAGGGGTAAGAAATGGGCGAAACCGCTCATAGGTGTCCGCATATCCCCACCAACAGTCCCCCATGTGTCCAACAGCAACAGTACATATAAATTAAATGATGAAACTGTTTTTTTTTAAATCCAATTAAAGCTAATCATAGGGGCGTGGGAGTGCTCATCGCTTAGCTATGGTTAAAGCAGCTTAAAAGGCTGAAAAGGATAACAAGGAAGATATATGCAAATGAAGCAGCACAGCAATAGTGTAGTGGGCAGAGCATTCGCCGTACGAGCAGGCTTTCCCAGTTCAAGTCGAACTGCAGCACATTCCATTTTACATGGCAAAGCACGTTATGACCAATATTTTTGTTGCATAATCCACTAAATAACATATATTTATGAACTGGAGTACTGCAGTAAATGCACATGTGAGGTGTCAGTGTCATAATGAATAAGGCACTAGTAAGCAGGTCTAAGCACAAATAAGCAGTAGTAAGCATATTTAAGCACTAGCAAGCGGCCTTAAGCCCATTTGCATGGCAGTAAGCAATGCCCACACTGGTTAAGCAATTATAAAGCTAACACTGTGTAAGCAGCTGTAATGGCAGGTTAGCAGTGCTTACCGTCGTGCAAATCTACTTACAACTGCTCAAAAGTGCCTTAATCACTCTGTATCCAATGGCCCTTGTACTGTCCATCAACAAAATAAACAGCCATGCAGGTCTCGAACTCAGGATTCTATACACCATAGTCCCAGTAGTTATCCACCAAGCCATCACAGAAGTACAGACAAATGAGGTAGCAGCAAAAAAGTCCTCACCATAGTATAACCAAACTGAACCTGCGAAAGGCATCAGTATACATTCATTTGTGCCATAACCCACTACATAACATAAATATGTGAACTGGAGTACAGCAGTAAACCCAGAAGTGAGTTGTAATTGTAATAGAGTGTTGAAGCCTCCAATAAAACACAAGGACCCCACGGAATGTACGTACACATCAATCAGGGATACCAGGCATACATATATGGTGTAATGAATAATAACACAATGCCAAAAAGGCATTATAATGAAGGTCTAATGTAAGCAATGCTAAGTATTGCACAGGCCAGCTTAGGAGGTGTTAGCAATGTGTAGACCAGCTAACTCATTATGGCCAGTGGTATACCTCTTTAAACAATGCCAACCCTAGGTAAGCAGGTTTGCCCATAGCTTAGCCTTTTCAAAACTGGCCAATCACGGAAAAGTGTGGGAAATCGGCCCTACTTAAACCCAAGAGGGGGGAATACATCTCATAACTGGTTGTAGCTTCCCTTTGCAGGCACTATGGTAGTAAGGGGAGAAGGACTGCATTTCCGGGCGCAGCGCTGGTGCATCCAGGAGTCCAAGGTCATGGCAGGACTCCTAGTTAAAGAGCATGCACAGAGACTGCTGCAGGGCCAGTACCAGGGCTCCCAATATAAGGCAGAGGCCTGGGACTGTCTCGCCTGCGACCTCACCAGTGCCACTGGCAAATCTCAAACTAGTGAGCAGGTCAGGCACCACTATGCAGACCTGAAGCAGCGGAAGGGGGACCTCTTGGAGGAGTGGCTCCAAGAGGCTAGAGCATCAGGGGATGTTCCAGACATGCGTATCACCCCAGTATGTGTGTAATAATTGCCAGCTCAGGTATATCATGGATAGGTATGGCTAAATATTCCTCTTATGTTCCCCAGAGCTGCAACAGAGTGGGCCGCGAGCCAGGAGGCCCACATCAGCCACCTGGCATGGTTGCGACATGAGGCAGGTCAGTAATACTCATGCTTTTACTGTCATAGGAAAGAAAAATAAAAGTAGTAAAGTAATTGCTAGTATAAAACCTGTATTGTTCAAGGCAAGTACTGCATACACTAGAGAATATCGCAGGAAGAGTCACATATTGTTTGTATGGCAATAAAAGTGTAATATCCTGACAAAACGGGTCTAACTGCTGGGCTGCATGTGTATATTCTGGTATCATATGGTAATGTAGATTTGCAATCATGTAATATTACTGTAGTATTAAGCACTGTTGAATGTGTAGGAATGCCTGTATATGACAGGTGTAATCTCCAGAGGCCATTTAGTACAACTGAGAGACACATAGACAGTAAACAGGGAAAATGCAGACAACAAAAAACGAATAGCACATGCAACTGAGATGTGAACTGTTTTTTTGCACACACAGCCATGGTTCGAATCCTGCCAGTGGTAGTAGTCTGCATACAGAATCATACCCCACAACTGTACAGATATGTCCAGAATGTCTATTAATGTGGCCCATATCTATTGCTTATCAACCTGTCCCCCTGGGAAATCAGTGGGATGATTCCAGACATATAGGCAGCAAACAGGAAATACAACTGATTGACACACATCTATGACAAGAAACCTGGCACACTAGCAACTCCCCAATACCTTATGTGACTAAGAAGCCACGTATGTCCCATTTATACCCCAACTTGTTAAGCTGTGGTCAGATTGTGTACAGTAACAGAGTGAGATGTATGTGCATAATAGTAATGTGGAACCTGGTACTGTGTGTGGGAACATTCAAGTAGTGCTAATAAACATTCCTCCCACAGGTCTGTCAGATACCAACACTGTGCCCAGAAATGCATGAATGATATGCAGTTGCTCTGAATAATGAGGTATTACACATCACTGTCACCCACACTGTCCTACAACATATAACTGTCTAGGAAATCTGTATAAGAGTGTTGTTATACAAGGTCAGAATGCATCAGCACAGGGGATTAATAAGACAGAAAGCAGATCTGAGATATACAGCAATATCAATATAGCAGACACAACTGTGATGGACAGTGTTTGTTGTAGAAGACGCAGCCATGATCTGAATCCTGGGAGTGGAATTAGACTGCATACAGAGCCATACCCCACAACTGTACACATGAGGCCAGAATGTCCAGTACATGTGCCCATATCTGCTGCCTGTCCCCCTGTCCCTCTGGTAAGTCTGTGGGATGATCCCAGATGTGTAGCCAGCAAACAGGGAATACAAGTGATTGTCAACCATCATCAGGACACACCCGTCACTGTAGCAACCTCCAAAACAGTTAGGAGAGTAATATTTCAAGTATGTCCTATCTACACTCCCATGTTGTCAAGCTGTGACCAGAGTGTGTACAGTAACAGAGTGAGATGTATGTGCATAATACTAATGTGTAATCTGGAACTTTGTGTGGCAACAGTCAGGTAGTGCTAGCAAACATTGCTCCCACAGGTACGTTGGATACGAACACTGTGCTGAGAAATACAGACCAATATAACCTGTACTGGTACTGTCCACCCTGGTATTGTAGGGGATTGTGAGTGTTGCAATTACTCTGAATAATAAAATATTACTGGTCACTGTTGCCCACACACTGCTACATAATATAACTGTGTAGGAAAGCATGTATATGTGTGTGTGTTGTGTTACTAAAGGTGGAAGAGGGCAATATTCTAGATATGTCCAGTGTCCGTGCAGAAAGAATTGATAGCATAGTGTAAAACATCAACCCGGAATCTGGGCGTATGTGTACAAACAGTTAGTCAGTGTTAACAAACATTTCCTCCACAGGTATGCCAGGTAAGAGGTGTATACTGCAGGTAAAGCCGATAAATGTTTATTGATGACGACAGCCATATCATTGTTCAAAATAAGGCTATAGGCTAGTGTAGTAAGACTTGTAAGGTACAGATAACAGCATTGACTAGGAAAGTAATGTGGACTACAGGAATATACTACTTGTTAATTGACATCCCCCCCCACCTTATCTCCAACAATAATCAACATACCCACCCCAACTGGTATGTACTGACTCTGATAATGTCCACTTGTTTGATAAATATTTTAATGGTTCCCATGCATGTGCCATATTGAATTATTCCAACATTGTTGGCATGGTGCCATCAATGTACCTGCATGCTGTTCTTATTACCAGTGTGGTCCCATATATGCATGTGTTTTGTTTGCTATGCAACTGTTCCGTATCTGGTGTCTGGGTTAATGGGAATATCTATGCATGCTGTTATACCTAACCCTGGAATGTGTTGACTATTACTAATCCATGTATGTTGATGAAATCTAAACACTATAGCATGCTTGGGAAGGCCCAACCCCGGACCTTCCTGCCCATTGGTCCTGCACCACCTTCGGGTGGAACCACCTCAGAGGATGGGGCTCGCCTCCCCGGGAGTGGGTGCGGAGAGGCACCTGTCACCTGTCGCCAGGTCGGGGTCGTGATGCATAGAGCGATCAACAAGCAGTTCAGTGATCTTCTATGCCAGCTCAAGGGCTACGTGTTGTGATTAGAGAGTCAGTTTGGCTCTGTGGCTCAGCCCCCAGCACAGCCACCTTCGGGGCTGTGAAGGTGCAGTGGTGACTGCCCATGGGTGGGGATCACAGTCCCACTGTTACCACTAGGGGGCTTGTGGGCTTCTGATATCCCAACATGTGTCATATACCGCCCCTGTATGCATCTTGTGTGTCTTGTCTGTTAACCTACCCAACCTACCTCCCCAAATATACCTACTACCCCTCCCCAACATCCCACTCTCACCTGAAAAAAAGGGCAATCTGTTCCCACAAAAAAATCTCACTCCATACATAGCTGTCCATTTCGCACATGTGTCCACTGGACACATGTTATCTGGTCTAATTGGCATCACAACTTATTATTGTTGTCCTCACCCCTCTCCCAGGGGTTTGAGTGTCCAAATCTACCTCCAAATTCAGTGTATATGCACAGCTGTTGCTGTAGAGGAAATGGGCAGCTAAGGACCTTCCCTACACCCATCCTGCACATCCCTAGCTATTTTCCCTACTGTCTTTCCCTCTTTATGTCCCTTTTTCACCACTTTTCTATCAACCCTTTTTTTCTTTTCTTTTAAAGAAATTAGCATGGGGTAAGTGGGAGTAAGCACTTTTAAGTAGCAGTAAGCGGGTTTAAGCCTGTTTGCATTGGGGTAAGTACTGCCTACACAGATTAAGCAATTTAGAAGCTAACTGAGTATAAGAAACTGTAACCGGAAGTTAGCAGTGCTTACCTCCGCTCAAACTCACAACTGCTTTAAAGTGCCTTAATCAGTCTGTATCCAACGGCCTGTGTTCTGCCGAGCAACAAAATAAACAGCCTATGCAAGGCTCGAACCCAGGACCCTGCATGCCATAGACAAAGTGATTTAGCACTAAGCCATGCCAGATATACATAAGTCTGATGTTTTCAGAAACATATCATCCAGCCCAGTCATGCAACAGTACAGAGAATGTATACTAACATTTAGATGTATATGTGCGTGTAAATATACAACATATCTATACTAAAAAAAAAATATATATATATATATATATATATATATATATATGTATATATATATATATATATACATATATATATATATATATATATATATATATATATATATATATATATATATATATATATATATATATATATATATATATATATATATACATATATATTATTCATCTGCTCTTACTGTTTCTGTCTTAGTTGCTCTTCTGCATGCTATCTGTTCAGTCGCTCTTACTCTGCACTTATTACTGCTTGTAGCCTTCTAATTTACTGCCTTCTGCACTTGTTTTTTAGTCATTTGTTAATTTAATTGCATTTATTTGAACTGTATTTGCCGTAGTGTTGCTACACGCTCAGGTGTGCTGGCCTGCACTACAATTTGAATTTAATTTACTGCTGTTTTAGCTGCTTTTCTGTAAAAAAAAAAAAAAATTCTACGCTTGTTTCCTGCATTTTCTGTAACTAGTCAAGTCCAGATACAGACTTGCTGTATCCAGGACTGTTGGTAAGCTTCTGAGCCCCCCAAGCCTTTCTGTGTTGGAGTGAAGCCTTCTAGCTTATCAGTGGGAGTGGTAAGCATCAGGTAGCCTATCTACCACAAGAGGAGTGGTCCCTGGCCCAGAAGTTGTAGCTACTGGCTGTTTGAGCAGTTTTTTTTCCATCTCTTTCTACTTTCTGGTTTGAAAGCCACACTTGTGCCTGTTTCCGGCCTTTCCTATAACTAGCCTAGTCCGGTTACAGAGTTGCTGTATCCAGGATTGTTAGTAAGCTTCTGAGCCCCCAAGCCTTTCTGTGTTGGAGGAAAGCCTTCTAGCTTATCAGTGGGAGTGGTAAGCATTAGGTAGCCTATCCTCCACGGGAAGAGTGAGTTTTGGCCCAGAAATTGTAGTTTATTTGGCTGTTTGGGCAGTTTTCCATCTCTTTCAACTTGCTGGCTTAAAATCCTATGTTTGTACTTGTTCCCCACCTTTCCTGTAACTAGTCTAGTCCAGGTACAGATTTGCTGTATTCCTGGACTCTTTGTAAGCTTCTGAGCCCCCAAGCTTTTCAGTGTTGGAGGGAAGCCTTCTAGCTTATCAGTGGGAGTGGTAAGCATTAGGTAGCCTATCTACCACAAGAGGAGTGGTTCCTGGCCCAGAAATTGTAGCTATTGGCCGTTTGGGCAGTTTTTTTTCCGTCTCTTTCAACGTTCTGGTTTAAAAGCCGCAATTGCGCTTGTTTTCCACCTTTCCTGTAACTAGCCTAGTCCAGATACAGAGTTGCTTAGCCCCGCAAGCCTTTCTGTGTTGGAGGAAAGCCTTCTACCTTATCAGTGGGAGTGGTAAGTACTAGGTAGCCTGTCTACCATGAGAGGAGAGGTTCTTGGCCCAGAAATTGTAGTTTATTGACCATTTGGACAGTTTGTTCATCTCTTTCAACTTTCTGGTTTAAAAAAACACATCTGCGCTTGTTTCCCATCTTTCCTGTAACTAACCTACTGGGTAGCACTAGAAAGCCTTAAACTGATACAAGCCTTCTACCTTAGGAGAGAGACTTTGGAGTGATTAAGTATCAGTTTTCTGTACTTTCTTGCTGTACTTAACTGTTTTCCGCCTAAACGCAGATTTTTCAGCATTTATTGTGATTTAAACGCTTGTTGTTTTTCACATATTGTACTTATATGACTGCCTGCACTTTTAAAAAGTTGTTTTTGTTTAAATAATTAGTTTAACTGTTGTAGGCTACACACTAAAGTGCGATAGCCTTTTCTGATAATTTGTAATTGTTTAAATCTGTTTTAAGTGCATTTTTTACTGTTTTTGCCTTAAAAAAAAAAAAAAAAAAAAATTCCTTGTTTCCTGCCTTTCTAAGCTAGTATAGTCCAGTTTTCAGGCTAGTGCTGAATTCAGGGCTGTGATACTAGTTTCTGAGTTGCTCATACCTTACTTGGATAGAAGGAAGTTTCTCTGTTCACCTGTGAGAGAGGAGAGCTTTGAGCAACCTATCTGTCCTTGGAGGAGTGCTTCCAGCCCAGAAGTTAGTAGTTTATTGGCCATTTTGGCTAATTTCTATCTCTTTCATTTCCCTACTATAAAAACAGCGTTTGCACGGTTTGCAGTGCCAGTTAGCTACGGTTAAATTATTCCCGGCTCCACTAAGTCTCCTCTTCAGTTTTTCCCTTGAAACTAGTCTAACTCTCAACCTAAGCACTCAAAAAGCATCTTACAGCCCAGCACTTGCTCAGACCTAATAGCAAGCACTAATATACCCTGACACTGATTGCTCAGCAGGGCAAGGCTCTGTATTCACCCCTCACCAACCAAGCGACTAAGCAGCTCACCCTACTATTCAGGCATGACCAAAGGGCAACTTCAGGTGCACTCTCCAGTCCAGCTGGTGAATCTGAGTATCCCGAGGCAATGTTACAACTGCCTCATGTACACATACAACCCTCTCCTCCTACCACAAAACACTAACATATGCGAGAGATGTAATTAGACAGCCAAACTGGAAGCTAAGCTGTCTCAACCCAAGACTGGAACAGACAGTCAAGAGGAGAAGGTTAACACTTGCACCACAACTCCAGCTGCACACAGACCTACTAAAACAGCACTGGCAAAAAATACACATAAATACACAAAACCATACTCGGAGGCTTTAAATAAAAACCTGCAAAAGCATCAGAGACCTCCAAAGCAGACACCCAAACAACCTGCATTTCCCGTCACAAACCAGACAGCACATAAAACACAAAAGCAGTGTGCCGCACAATCACAGCTCTTAAGGTGAAATAACATACCTAACACTAAACAATGTACCCAACACACTAGTCATAGGTGACTCTATAGTCAGGCACACTGATGTCCCACTCACTAGGCTGGACAAGCAGAAGGTTACTGTTAGCTGCCTGTCGGGATCCAGAATCTGCCACATAACACAAGCACTCATATCACTCCAGAACAAGTACAACTATGACTCTATCATTGTTCATGTTGGTGTGAATGACCTGAGACGTACCTCCCTGGACTACATGAAAAGAGACATGGAAGAGCTCTCTGATCTTGTAGCCCAGGCTGGTATGACCCTGACCCTGAGTAGCATCCTGCCCTCACCAAGAATGATACCTCAGTATAAAGAAAAAATGATCAATTTCAACAATTGGCTAAGCTTCTGGTGTCATTCAAAGGGGATCCAGTGTCTGTCAGCCTGGGACGACATGCTTGACAAGCCGCATTGCTTCGCAAGAGATGGCTTGCATCTGTCACCGCTAGGCTTTTGAATACTGGCCAAGGCTCTTGCTGCCCCCATAGTGCCTTTTTTAGGCAAGGCTCAAAAGTCAAACCCACCTCCATAAACAGCACAATTAACAAAAAACTGAGGGTTATGCTACTCAACGCCAGGAGTTTAAATCTCAAAATTCACATGCTCGAAGCACTCCTCAGTATGGAGAACATAGACATCTGTGCAGTAACTGAAATCTGGTTCAAGGCTCCAGAGAGCACCCCAGCACTACCGGGCTACAACTCATACCACACGTTTCGGCCACAGAACACGGACCGAAACACAAAAGAAGGGATGTGTATCCATATTCATCAAGGATACCAACACCTCTAGGTTAGTGGCACAGCATGATACTTCTGAGATCATCCATGTGCAACTAACATCGGGCAAATCTACAATGCAAATTGTGGCCTGCTACAGATCACCCTCTATGACACAGGACCACCACTCCAACTTTCTGGAGATACTGGAAAACATGAAGGTCCTACCAAACACTCTGATATTGAGTGATTTCAATTACCCTACCATTCACTGGGAAAACTACTTGAGTACAAATTCCCAGGCCCAGAGCTTCCTGGAATTCAACAACTCAAACACCCTAGATCAGCTGGTAAACTCCCCTACCAGAGGTGAAAACATATTGGACCTGGTCATCACCAACATGGGTGACAGGTGTTCCACACTGGAGGTCAACCCGTCACTTATTAGATCAGACCATAAACTAATCACTCTGGATGTCCACACCCCACCACCACCCCCGACTATGGAAACCACAGTAAAAAACTTTTCTAAAGCAGACTTCACCTTACTTAAGACAGAGGTATTAAGTTTCACAGCCCCCACGCTAAAGGATAACGTTGCCCAAGATGCAGAAACCTTTACAAATGCACTCTATGAGGACCTACAAGGATGCATGGATCGTGCCATCCCTAGCAAAACCAAGACTCACTCTTCTAAGAAAAGAAAACCAGTTTGGTGGACCCCTGCAATAAACAGGCTATACAATAGAAGGAGGAAACTAGTTCAGAAAAAAAGCAAATCCCAAGAAGGAAAGACATCCCTGATCAGTATCAGTAAGAAATGGAGGTCCCTCATGAAATCATCCACGGCTAACTTCGAAAGAAAAATAGCCAAGGATTCAAAAGATAACTACAAAGCCTTCTTTAGCTATGTTAAGAATCTAAGTGGCAAGTCGCAGATATGCACTGAACTAGTGCAAAATAGCACAAAATATACTGAACCTACTGATATTGCCAACATCCTGGCAGATAGATTCAGTGCAAACTTCACCCACCTCTCACCTCCAAAAGGTGAATTGAATACTTCAATACTCAATACATTAATGTCTATGTGGTTGGTAGGTGGCAATTGGTGTGTTGTACTGGGCAGTTACTGTGATTCCGCGGTGGTGGTGCTGCGGTAGCGTTGTCGCCTCACAGTAAGATGCTGTCCGGTTCGATTCTCAGCTAGAGCGTCTTCTGCGTGGAGACATGCGTGAATGGACATACCTTCGTTGAAGGTTGTGCACCAGGGCTGGCAACTCGACATGTAAAAATCAACTACCAATCATTAGCGGACCGGAGTTCCCCTGTGGCGACCCCTAACTGGGAAAAGCCGAAAGACACAACAACTGGGCAGTTACTGTGATTATGTGTTACTGTCTTTTTAAACTGCTTAATTATTTTACAGGAAATTATGTTTGCTTTGTCATCCAATGGCTGTAAGGGTTGGGGTATTTAAATATGGCATTTTTTGTTTGTTCTTTTTTGATGAAGTCTTGTGATTGTGACGAAAGCGCTTAACCTTTTTCAATAAATTTTCTGGATTTAGTGCTGCAGTGTTCAATATGTACATGTGTAATTATCTATATAGATATCTGGATAATCAGATGTACATATATATTCACCATATGTACTGAACATGGGGTGTAGCCCTACCTCAGCCCCTATAGTCCCAACTACATAGTGCAAGGGGATGTCAGGTATGTATAGCAGGCATACTAGTAGATTATTGCTACTGCAATAGGGATTATCTTCACAGACATGGTGTGTGTGGGTGGTCACATCTGCTTTTCACATGCGTACCATTGGCTACTGACAGACATCCTAAGGACATCATAGTACAGTACCGCTGCAAGCACATAATGCTCCTGTGGACTGCAACGGAGATATTGGCCAATAGATGTGGACATTCTGACACACTCTGTACAGTCCAGAGGTATACACAGAACCCCTTAGTGCAGAACATGTGGACCAAGCCTGACAATATGGATAAAAGCCATGTAGATGGGTATAACACATACTAGCTGGTATACATTTGCCCCCGTAGGTTATGCATTCACACACCCCTGTCAGTCCTGACACATAATAACTGCTGGTGCAGAGGTGCCATGGCCACATACTACCCACTAGATAGTGACATACATCTGTACAACATCCCACCGCCCGGTCTGACATACATGACTGTTAAGGGAGGCCCGGCAGCAGTACATCTGGCAGGTATCTGGACATGACATCTCACTGGGTAAGTACACTAAGCTGCTAGGCATGTAACAAAGCACTGTGCAGGCTACAGGCAGAATGGCTCAACACTGGCCTACATCTCCTATGGATGAATGCACATGTACCTGCATATATAGCAGGCTCTACAGGCATGTCACAGCAAAGGGTAAGATACACCTGTGTGAAAGTGCATAACCACAACCAATCTGAACACAGCCACATCCACGTATGGTAAGCTAGCATAGTATTACAGTGTATGGACTATCTGTCCAACACCATCCTCATATGTGCCACTCACACACTAACCCTACAAATACTGGGCCGCTACACAGTGTGGCCTGATGTCTGTCTGTGGTATGGGACATGTGTGTGTATAGCCCTACAAACATGTAAGCCAATATGGTAACAAACAGTGGAGCAGCATGTAACATCAGATAGGATGGGACCTAGAACAGTGACATCTACCACAGTCTTTACACAGGCCAAGGTACATATTAACAATGCACACATTGTCGACATTCACCATAAGTACACATACCTCAGTACTGTACAAACAACCACAGAATGTCCAGGTTATGTCATCAAATATAACCCCTACTGTACATAACATGTGTAGCAGTCTGATATCTCATTGGCTTGTTATCAGATATGATGACACTAATTATGGTGTATAGCACATATGCACCTCTTAATGCATGACATATGTACAAAGGTCGACACAGTTGTGGCTGGAAGCAGATATACAGGGCCAATATTGACATGTTGCTGTGATAACATCATGCATTTGCTGTTGTAACAGGGTTTGTCGCAACATATGTCCTATGAGGGATATGAAGTCAGTAACTGTCACGGCTTTTACCATCTACAGACTGCAATCCACACACTACCTTCTGCAGTTCACAGATACATGCTCTGTGGGTAACACATGAAACCAAAGGCACCACACACTGCCCAGTCTGCAGATGACCCTACAGATGGGGAGACCTCATAAACACCGAAATGACATGGCAGGTATTAATACATGTAGGACAGCCATATCCGTACACACCCTGTGAAATCAACATCACTCCAAATGCAGTACAGCAGCACTTACAGTCTGTATTCAGGTCAGGAACACCCCCCTTCTATGTGTCGGCCTGTTTCCACAGTGTATGTTGTCAGAGGTAAATCCCCAATCCATCTGAGATGCTGTTTGCCAAACAACAGATTGGGTTCCTACTCACAGTGAATGAAAAGGCCCAACACCAACATGATGTTCCTAGATATTGGAGTGTGTTTCCATGCAATTGGCTATGGGAATGTTACCACAGCTGTTCCACATGCAATCAGCTAGGGGAGGGCTGCAATTCATGCAGAATCCATCAGCTGATCATGAGCATTACCTAAAATATACATGCTGCTGCCTAAGCAAAGCAGGTGTACGTCTCCACATCCACTAGTGAGGGAGTGAGAGAGGCAGACAGAGGCAAAGACAAGTCAGGGTGGGGTGGGAGAGTAAAACTTAAGCATGTTTGTGCCATACACCTACCAGCACAGGGTGTCAAACCCCTGATGACTATGTAGTGCTAGCACAGTTCTATGCAGTTATTGGATGCACCACATAGGTTACCTGTTGTGGATCCCAAAGAACCTATATGTGATGGTGTGTGACATCTGCAACAGAGATATGGTAGCTATATGGTAGGTGAAGTACACGTGCCTGTCCGCATGAACAGTTGCCAGCATCAACACAACCACACTCTCACAGGGACACACACACATTGACACACTTGGCAGGGCCAGGAGTACAACTCATCACTAGTGAGATTGCCACAACACATTACTGTGCAGGTACTACATGCACCACACGGGTCATATAGAGGTTATACAGGCAAAGGGTATGTGGAGGTTTCTGACATCAGACAGCATGCTTCAGTATGCCAATGGGAGTTGTAATGAGTGTGGATGTGATCATACACATCATACAACACACACACAAACACCCAGGGTGCCAGTACTGACATGCATGGATGCATTCCTGCACAGGTGTGTGGTGGTTGACCATACAAGGCTAGGTGATGTGTATATCTTGGCAAAAGATCACATGACAATGGTCTGCATTGTGGCTCAGGGCTGTGGTTTCTGCATTTGCCCACACAGGTGGGTATTGTATCCACTATCCAGTCACCTGGGTGACTATTGTGTGTGGCCAATGCTGTGCATTGCTTGCCATGTATGTGTTCCTTAGTCCATGACATGGACGGTGTCTGGGATGTGCACACCTCCCACATGCATGTACAGTGACTTATGGAACTGTACCTGGGGTGTCTGGCCCATGTTGTGTACACAGGTTATCATCAGATGTGCCAGTCTTGGCCACCTGTGGAGGGAACTGGTAATGGACAGCAGGTTTACCCTGCACCTACATTGAAAGCATACTTATGGCATTCCCTGGTGTCAGTGGCATCTGTCCATACAGGGCATGTTTTCAGGCATGGTATGTCCTTTGTGGGTCACATGTGATGGCACCACATCGTGTTGCAGGTGTTCAGTGGGGAACATGAGGAAGGTGCACTGTCGGCATGTACATGCATATTGGACAGATGGACAGGGTGCCATGCCCTCTGTAGCCCATTGCAATTACTCCATAGTTACTATCAGTGGCCAATATGCAGTGTACTACCCACATATTGGCTGTTGCCTAGGTGTGTGTGTGTGTGTGTGTGTGTGTGTGTGTGTGTGTGTGTGTGTGTGTGTGTGTGTGTGTATGAGACATGGGTTGAGAGTGTGCTCTGGGTAATACTGAGGTTGCTAACTGTGATTGCCTGGTGTTGATGTCACATGTATGGGTATGGATTTGCACCCCTGCCTCTCAGCTATTTCACATATGTTATCCATGTATGGTGGACATAGTGATATATACTAGGGCCACCATATAAGAAACTTGCAAAACCCACTCCACATCGGGCACAGGTGTTACACACTCACACCCACCTCCAAAGAGGATACAAGTTACAAACACACACATACACACACACACACACACACACACACACACACACACACACACACACACACACACACACACACACACACACAAACACCTGTCATGTCTGGGAGTAGAACCCCTACCTAACTAGTTTATTACACTACAGCACTATGCAGTTATAGTATGTGCCATGGAGATTACTGGAGTACTCCTTCCCTAAAGGTGTGTATCACATTGGATGACATCAGCAGGATTGCCAAAATAGGACATTCTAATTGTAGTGAATGTGGCTAGGCTAAAATGCATTGCTCCTACACAGACAGCGACACACATACAAAACATCCGTAACTGACATGTGTGGGTATAAAACCCTTAACAGAGGTCTATATTGCACTACATCATGGAGCTGTTATAGGACGCACCACAAGGATTACTGGAGAACTCCTTCCCTGAAGGTGTATTTCACAATGAATGACACCAGCAGGATTGCCAAAGTAGGGCATTTGAACTGTTCTGAGTGTGACTAGCCTAAAATGCATTGCTTCCTACACGGACATTGAAACAAACACAAAACATCCAGAACTGTCATGGGTGGGAATAGAACCCTACCGGAGTTCTATATCACACTACACAGTTATGGCACATGCTATGGTGATTACTGGACTACAACCTTCCTAGAAGTATATTTCTAGGTGGATGACATCAGCAGCCTTGCCAAAGTTGAGCATTTGAATTGTAGGGAGTGTGACTACCCTAAAAAGCATTGCTCTCTACACAAAGTCAGGCAGACACACACTTGCCAAGTCTGATATTAGAACATCTACCTTACTAATGTATCACACTACAGCAGTACGCAGTTACAAGACACGCTATGAAGATTACTGGGCTACAACCTTCCCAGAGGTGTATTTCTAGGTGGATGACATCAGCAGCCTTACCAAAGTAGTGCATTTGAATTGTAGGGAGTGTGACTACCCTAAAAAGCATTGCTCTCTAAACAGACAGAGACAGACAGACACAAGCACACACACACACACACACACACACACACACACACACACACACACACACACACACACACACACACACACACACAAAATTGCCAAGTCTGGGATTAGAACTCCTACCTAACTAGTTTATCACACTACAGCAGTACACAGTTATGGGATGCACCACGGAGATTACTGAGCTACAACTCTCCCAAAGGTGTATTTCACAGTGGATGACCTCAGCAGGCTTGTCACTGTAGGGCTATGGGGAGGGAAGTATGTGTGCATGGGCCATAACCCATTCATCTAGAGGTTGACACACCACATGCGGGCACATACAGGGTCATATTTCACAGGTATGTGTATACAGATGCTAGAAGACACTTTCCTGGTATAGTCATGTTGCACAGCTAGCAAGTGCACCACATAGTCTGTACTGCTGACAGATACCAGTGGCTAGTATCTACAGTGAGTGACATCCGAAGCTCATGGGGTTGTGGGCCTTTGGCTGTGTGCTGGGTGAGACAGGCCTGGATGACTCCTTGTCACAGTCACCCTCTTCCAGACATCTATGTACGTCTACCTTTGGCTTATTATAGTGCGTTGTCCTTAGGTATATGTCTGTAGTCCTGTATTCCTGTCCACTGTGTGTGCAAAGCATGTGTTTTGCATGCTGAGGAGTGTCTGCACTAACATCTGCGACTGCCAGTTATGTCTGGTCCACTGGTGTTTGCAGGCAGGGCCTTCATCTGTTTAAATGTGTGAGGATACCCAGTATGACCTTTCAGTGTGTTGTTGACTGACATTGTCTTCATTTCTCTAAGTGTGTGAGCATGCCCAGTATGGCCGTCTGTATTGAATGTGTGGATCGAGTCCAGGTAGTTTGTACTGCAGTGCTGGCCTTTGTGTTGTACACCTACAGGTAGCATGCTGTCTCTGCAGGGTATCTGATCATTTGCCATTGACTGTTACTACATTTCTGCATAGCAGGGGTGGGGCACACCTGACAATTTCTACAATTCTACACAGGAGTGGGGGGCACACCTGACTGTTACTACATTTCTACGTAGGATGGGGGGGGCACACCTGACTATTTCTACAATTCTACACAGAATTGGGGGAGGCACCTGACTGTTACTACATTTCAATGTAGGATGTGGGGCACACCTGGCTATTTCTACATTTCTACACAGGATTGGGGGGGGGGTACACCTGACTGTACACATTTGCTAGGACTGTACTGGTATGTTGGGTACTCCATTTCATTCTGTAGTCTTATCTATCATGCTGACTAGAGGCATAACAGTGTACTACAAATCTTAGCAATTAATTACCTACATATTAGTTTCTGACTTCCTACCCTTCAGAACTGACATCCCACTGCCTGACCTGCTGTAGTTTGTCTGTGTAGGCCTGGGGGGAAAGGATACCTATAGGCCTCATTCAGAGGCCATTGCACAGCCTTTGTTTGTGTTTGTCTACACCTGTCCTGCTGGCTGTGACTGTGTTGGGTATGTGAACCCCCTGACTGCCATGTGTGAGTCACGTACCTTGTGGGTGTCCCAGTATTGAGGGTGGTGCTGCAGGGCTGCCTATGTCGGATGCACATAGTACACTCCCTACACATGGTTAAGCACAGGTAGTGTAATGTTTGGCATCCCTTTTACTGTATGTGAGAGTCGGAGAGATGTGTTATTCCCTGGGTCCCTCCTGTGTCAGTGTATGTGCTATGTGTTGCCTCTTTGCCAAGGCCAGGATATACTGGGCATGCCTCCTTCTGCCTACTGGGGCAGGCTCAGGTTGTTCCTCCTCCGCGTCACTCTGTGCCTGTGCAGGCCTTGGCAATGCTGTGGGCTGTGTGGCCCTGCCCCATGCTGTTCCTGCTGCAGCTGTTTCCACAGGATCATATTGTGTAGCATGGCACATACAAGGACAATTTGGGTACATGTAGCTGGTGAGTACTGCAAGGCTCCACCGGATGTGTCCAGGCACCGGAACCATGACTTGAGCATCCCAAATACATGATCTACTATAATTCTGGTCTGTGCGTGTGCCTCATTATGGAGTTCTTGTTCAGGTGTGTGTGCATTTCTGATGGGTGTTATCAGCCACGGCTCCAGTGTGTATCCAGCATCCCCCACTAGGTGACTGTCAGGGATGTCCCCATTGGCAAATCTCTGGTACAGCTGCGTCAGATGCCAGATGTGGGAATTGTGATAGCTTCCAGGGCAGCCAGCACACACATTCAAAATTTTTTTTCCTGGGCATCGCACACGACCTGGCAGTTGATAGAGGGGAAGCCTTTGCGGTAGATGTAGACCCTACCTCGCTCAATGGGTGGTGCTGTGATGCATACGTGCATGCAGTTTATAGCACCCACTACCTCAGGATATTCTGCTATTTGGTGGAACAGTTGCATATTGCTGACCAAAGCCTCATGGGTGTTGGGGAAATATACGTGCTCACCAACACTTGCTGACAAGGCATCCAGGAACTGGTGGAGTACGCTGGATGCTGATGCCTGTGAAATCCCCATCATATCCTCAGTTGGCCTTTGGAAGGTATCTGTAACTAGTATTCATAGGCCTACACATACCTTGGTATCCACTGGGATGGGTTCCCCTCTGTCAGTTCTGTGTGTGAGGCGCGGCTGGCACAGCTCAACAATTTGCTGTAGGAGGTCCCTGTCCACCCTATAGCGCTCCACTATCTGCAGTTCATGTAGCCCCTGGTAACTTACCCTGGATCTATACACTCTTCTCGTCTCCTCACTGCGGGTTGGTCAACCAGCATTCACATCCTCACAACCCTCAGCCTCTTCCACAAGTTGTATGATAGCTATTGCAGCCCTTATCATTTTGCTGTTGTGAGTGTTAAAAGTTCCCTGCTTGTTTACACCGGTGGTGTAGAGTGTGGAAAAAAACAGAAGGGAAGGTGTTTGCATAGTTTATAGTAGTGTTCTGGGCTGGGCTGCTGCCTGTGTAATTGGCTACTTCTGATGCATTTCACCTGCCAGATAAGCTAGTTCTCCTTGATTACATTCCTGCTGCTGTTTTCCCTTCCCATTGCCTTCCTGTTTTAGCTCCAGTGTGCGCTGCGCAAACAGAGTGCTAAAATCTGCAAAGTGCTGCTATTTCCTGGTTTAACTTCTTTTTCTTCCTGTAAAACCCAATGCATGGAGTGCACACCCACTTAGGCTTTGTAAAGAGTGCTAGGCAGGTTTAGACACACCCCCTAGCTTAGCTGTGCTAAGCTAGGAGCAAACCCGAGCCACAGGGCTCCAATCCCCTTACTGTATGCCTGACACACCCCCCCATGATGTCACCTAACTCCTAGGCTTGCACCAAGCTATTCCTGTTCTTGCACTGTTGGGACCTGACTCACATGCTGGGAAAAATTGGGATTCACTATCCTTCCCCTCATTTGCATAGGATTGCCTGCTAATGCATAGTTACATGTCTCACACTGAGCCTTCCCCCTTAGCAACCACTACTCACTGGCCATGTTGTCTTCTGCCTGCCATTGACTTGCATGGCAGAATACTGATTTTAGTTAAAATGCTTAATTTAGGTTCATTTTTGTTGTTCCCCCCTGATCCCGTTTGCACACTGCTGCCCTACTCTTAAACAGCCGAGATCAGCTAAAAAAAAATAAAAGTTGATTTTTGTATTTTTTTTTACTGTTTGCAATGCCAATGGCCTTATACTTTGCCATTGGCATGCTGACTACATGGCATGAACCCTTTATTTGGAGTTATCACAGCTCCGTTTTGGATTTTGCAGAAATGCACTCGGTTACTAACCGAGTACATTTCTGCAGATAGCACTAGTCCTGCACGGACAGTTGCAAGCTTCCTGGATTGCAAAATCACCTTATTTGCATGGATTTCTCCTGCAAATGGGGTGATTTGCATACAAGGGCTTAGTCCGTGCAGGAGTAATGCAGGATCGCTTGTGCACACCCCTGTAGGCTCTTCCTGGATCGCATGGCAGACATATTGCCTGCTTGAGCTCCTGCAATGATCTTGCATGCCGTGCAAGCTATAGAGAATCTGGGGGTATGCTTTACACGTCAACAATCTTAGGATTAATTTCTATATACATTATGTAAGCTTTTGCTTATGTGTGTATGTGTGTGTGTGTGTGTGTTGTGTGTTTTTTATATATATATATATATATATATATATATATATATATATATATATATATATATATATATATATATATATATGTGTGTGTGTGTGTGTGTGTGTGTGTGTGTGTGTGTGTGTGTGTGTGTGTGTGTGTTGATCAATGTATCTACCAGTTTGCTGCTAATTATTGTGGCTTGAGTGGTCACTTGTTTCTCTTTGTTAGTGGTGATTGATTTCAATTTCTGTTTAGTTTTACTACTATTACTATTTGTAAATTGAGCATAAATAACTTTCATGCGTAGATACCAGGCAATCAGTCAGCAGACCATTACAAGCAAAGTCAATAAACAATATTCAAAATGTTCCCAATAGTCTCAAGGACAGCAAGACAAGATAAACCAGTGGAGAATTTGACACTGCCTATTCAATTGTCTATATTTATATTGAAGGTGGCAAGGATGGTACTCTGATTGACATGTAATGCAAATGTGTTCTTGAGGTGCACCCCCAAATTAAAAATCCCTTTTATACAGCCTAGGTGAGCATTTGCTTATCTAACTAGCTATAATAAATGTACATATTAGCGATATTCAAGATTGGGACTCACTATACCTGGGTCGTGCTATCAGTGGGCTGGCACAACTGATCAACAGCAGTTTGATGCTGCACTGACTGTTCTGGCTATGGCAGTCAGTCAATTAATCCTTTATGAAATGTTACAAAAGACTCAAATCTTAGGTCAGCTATGGATTATCACCGTCACATGGTAGGTAAGTAGGTTATTGTGTAGTGTAGCACCCCCCCCTCCCAATGAATTTCACACAGCTTTGGGGATTCCATTATTGATCGACAGGTGATGGTGGCATAGCATCATTGATGGATAGGGTGTCAATGAATGCAATAATATCTGTTTATTCACATACTAAATTACACAATGTATTTGTTGTATACTGTTGGAAGTCTACTCTTCAGGGGTTACAGGGTAAATAAATTTATTACTGAAGGATCTGAAGTTTGCAAATATCGGGAAAGTTGAGATCACACCTCTCAACTGTCCCTGATTTTCAAGCACATTCCTAATTTTGTCTCAAATTTTAGCTCTTTCCATCATAATCCTTCCTAAAACTGGTGACTTTTGGAGAAAAGTTTGTGAATTACACTTAATAATGGCAACTCTACAACTCTTGGAACTGTCCTTGTCACCCCTCACCACCTCATCACTACCTTCTTAAACAACCCACCAACCTTTCTACTTCAACTCCCAACTTCTCTAAACACCACATACTAACACTTATATCCTTCCTCCTATCTATTGCACTTCATTCAAACCTCTCCATCTCTTCTAATATTGTTCCTATAAAGTATTTAATCCTTTCCCCACTTTTCCCTACCAGACATTCTGTCTTAACTACTTCTTTGTATAATACATACTTGTAAGATATATACCCTTTAAACTAATTAATTGAAATTTTGTTTTCTCTAAACTGTTTGATTGCATCGTGAAGCTTGTATTGAAATTTTGTTTTCTCTAAACTGTCTGATTGCAGTTTGAAGCAATGTTAAGATCTTTCTTGTATCTAATGTATTTAACATTATATTGTATTATCTGATGATGTATGTACTGGAGCTTTTCTCCCCCGGCCTCCACTGAAAATGGGTCCTTTGACTCAATTGGACTTTCCCTGTTACCAAATGTCAATAAATAAATAAAATAAATAATAATTATAGTTATCATTCAAAAATATGTATTAATTCACATTCTCTTATTCTAGCAATATCTAAAGTTTATAACACTAATATTTTAAAAAGACCCTGATT
This sequence comes from Protopterus annectens, assembly GCF_019279795.1. Lineage (NCBI taxonomy): Eukaryota > Metazoa > Chordata > Ceratodontiformes > Protopteridae > Protopterus > Protopterus annectens. The sequence goes on from NC_056751.1 coordinate 595,722,774, forward strand.
GTCCCTGATTTTATTGAGAATGGTCCCTGATTGGTTGAGAGCTATGGTTGAGATGTATTTAAATAAACCTATGAACTTTTAAAATAATGTTTTCCATCTGTTTTACTAATCTTGAATGTGTGTAGGGGATTCATCCACAAAAGTGTGGATGTTACATTTTATTTTTAACAGGTGGCACTTTGGCTCTGTTCTAAAAAGTTTATTATGTTTATTAAAAGTTTGTGACAAGCATTGAGGGAGTTACTCAGTACCATTGATGGCACTCCTGTAGACATGCCTAGATGAGATAGGTTTGCTACTGCACACCTGGAGGGTATTACATTACAAAACAACTAAGAAATACAGAGAATCCCATGGTGCCCTGTACACACCTACATTGCTTAGAAATAATAACCTGCAGGCAGACTAGTGGAATAAATACAGGCTAGGTATTGCTATGTAAACATTTAAGTTCATAGTTTCATTGATTTTTACTAGGCTAATGACCATATGGGTCTTTACAAGCCTAGATGTGCAACCCAAACCAGTTTTTGTCCCAGAGATCATTAGACACCTATATGGTGGGGTAAAAAAGTAGTGAAGGGTCATGTGGGGTATATTAGCTGGGGATTAATTTACTTACTCTTGGCCTGTGATTGCTGTCATATGTTCCCAGATTCCTTACTACTGAGTTGACTATTAGGGGTGTTTTTTTTAATGGAGTAATTAACTTGAGCTGACAAATTCCAAATGGGAATTATAATTAATTTCTGGGCATGAATTTTAGGCTGTGACTTTGGCACCACTCATCTGTCTGTGTTAAACCCACTTGCAAGATGTTGGTGTCTTGGGGGAGATGTATAATAGCTCCCAATTTACAGTCATCTGTGGACTTGGTGAGCCAGAGGCCTTGAATGTTAGCCTTGACTTCTAAGAAGTAGATGCCAAACAGGACCAGGCCCAGTATGGAGCCCTGGGGTGCTCCCCTGGTAACCAATCTCTTGGTGGAGGTGATCTCACTGATCCTGAATTCTTGAGTCCTGTCTGTGTGCCAGCCTGCAATCCAGTGAGGTTTCTATGGATTTATGCCTAGCTCATAGAGCTTGTCAAGAATGCCTGAGTGGAAAATCATATTTTTATTGAGAGCATGTCAACAATGCCTGAGTAGAGAACTGTATTTCTTTTATTGATGGAGTAATTACATTGGGACATTTTTTTCCAAATAGCACTATAATGCATTTTTTCACAGTGAGGTTTAATCCATGGCTTTGGCACCAGTCATTTGTTTGTGTTAGACCCTCTTGTAAGATGTTGTTGTCATGGGAGAATCTATGATACTCCCAATTTACAGTCACCTGTGAACTTGGTAAGCCAGAGTCCTTTGACTTTTGAGAAGTACATGCCAAACAGGAGCAGGACCAACACAGAGTCCTAGGGTACTCTGCTGGTGATCAGTCTCCTGGTGGATGTGGTCTCATCAATACTAACTTCTAGAGTCCTATGTGTGAGTCAGCCTGAAATCTGGTACGTTATGAAGGATTTATGCCTAGTTCTGAGAGTCAAAATACCTGAGTGGGGTATTGTATTGCATGACTTGGCCAGGTCAAGGTAGGAGGTATGCACTATTTTGCCCTTATCCATAGCCTCGGTGACCCTCTCAAAGAAGTCTACCAGGTTGAGTAGGCAAGACCTTCCCTTAATAAAGGGGACTGGGAGCCAGTGTCTGTAGGTTGCCAATGTCCATGATAATTCATTCCATGCCTTTGCATATCAGACTTGTCAGACTGATGGGCTTGTAGTTCCTGGGATCAGTTGATAGTCCACCCATGTGAAGAGAAATGACTGTTGCAGCCATTCATTTACCTGGCACGTAACCTCTTTTCAGGTTGTAGCTAATGAATACCTCAATACCTCAAGTGGTCTTGCTAGGTCTTGATTTAGGCTATTTAGGAGGTAACCAGAGATAATGTCAGGGCCCATTGCTGCAGTTTTTTTGGCCTTAGCTAGTGCTACCAGGATCTGCTCCCTGCTGATAGCTGGGGGAGATATGCCAGAGGGGATTTCAGATGAGGTAGTGGGGGGAGTGAGGGGTGATGTTAAAACAAAATTTATCAGCCAGTAGATTCACTATGTTACCCTGGTCAGTGAAGGTTGTGCCATTTATCACCAGTTCTGTACACTGCTAAGTGTTACCTTTAAGGTTCTTGACATAATTGAAGAAGGCCTTTCTTTATCCTGGGCAGCTAGCCTGACCTTGTTGGACTTTATGAGACCGCTTAAATTTTCTCTTTAGTTGAGTCAGAGAGCTCTTTTCTCTGTGAAAGTTGTTTTTTCCGATTTTGGCCATCACTTTTTTCTTTTGTTATATACCCTGTTAAGGTAAGGATTCCAACAGTGGAGTTTGTTTTTGGTGTTAGAGTTGGGCTTATTTGTGGTAGGTACAGCAGCCTCAGTGTAGCCATTTACACAGGATTATAGGAGATTACTAGGCCATTGACCCGGGGGTCATTTCAATCTCTGACATTTCATCCCAATGTAATGCCATAGAAATGTTAGCTAATACCCAATGTGGAGTTTCTTGTTTATGTTTGTACAAGGTTTCTGTAAATAATTCTGCACAATTAGCTGTGTTCTTGGGGTTTGGGGGAGTTGTGAATTTTGATAAACTGTCACTTAATATGATGTAGTTTTCTTTAGATTACATACACTATTCCAACCACTTCTGGTTTCCAGTCAACACTATGTTCACTTCAGCACAAATGAATTCAAAATCCGGTCAAGATAAAAATGTTTGAATTTATTAACCCAGTGACAAGTTCGGCAAGCACTTTCACCCAAAAGGGTTTCTTCAGGCCATAAAACAGGAAAAAATACAAATTCAAAGTGTCCTATATATACTCTATATATGCTCAGCTGACAATGACATCATTTCCTACTACAGGATAGAGCTCTAACTAAATAGAGTACTTAAAAATTCTTAAAATTCGTACATAAATATATTGTTTTTCAACCATTAAAACTATATTAATATATATATATATATATATATATATATATATATATATATATACATATATACATATATATACATCACTAAATTAATATTAGCCCATTATTCATACATACATAAAAAAAAATATATAAAAATTCCGGTTTCTTAATACATTCAAATTTCATTCATAGACTTATAACACAAACATATGGTACATGAAATTAATAACAATGATGAATTCCTTGAGTCTATACCCTAACTCTTCTCCCTTTTAATATCGGCTTCAGGGGTACTTTCTCATTCAGTCCAGGGGGTCGGTTTGCTCTCAACCTTATAATCCACCTAGTTTCAATCTGTTCAGTCTGATTCATTATATCACCCCTCCTTATGGTGGGTCTATTCATCTGTATAACTAAAAAGTTAAACACATGTTCAGATGAAGTTTCTATAACATGTCTAGACAAGGCATTTTTATCGGATTTGATTTGAATATTGTATTGCCTAGTGGGTAGTAGACCTAGTTTTAGGTTTAAGAATCGGCTTAATTTACAGAGGATGCTATGTGGTTCACAGAGAGTTGATAACCATCTTATGTTTGGTCACATTAATGGAACCACTCAACCCTGTCATAGGTGTAGCTATTGCCCTATGATAGATAGTACAGCCATGTTTACTCAACCAGTCACTCAGCGTTTTTATTATTTTCACCCTAGAGTAACTTGTAACACCAAACATGTGAGCTATCTTGCCACCTGTCGGTCTTGCTCAGCGTTTTATGTGGGCAAGACCGACAGGAGACTTAAAGATAGGATTAGGGAACATCAATACAATAATCGAATCAAATCCGATAAAAATGCCTTGTCTAGACATGTTATAGAAACTTCATCTGAACATGTGTTTAACTTTTTAGCTATACAGATGAATAGACCCACCATAAGGAGAGGTGATATAATGAATCAGACTGAACAGATTGAAACTAAGTGGATTATAAGGTTGAGAGCGGACCAACCCCCTGAACTGAATGAGAGAGTACCCCTGAAGCCGATATTAAAAGGGAGAAGAGTTAGGGTATAGACTCAAGGAATTCATCATTGTTATTAATTTCATGTACCATATGTTTGTGTTATAAGTCTATGAATGAAATTTGAATGTATTAAGAAACCGGAATTTTTATATATATTTTTTTATGTATGTATGAATAATGGACTAATATTAATTTAGTGATGTGTATATATATATATATATATATATATATATATATATATATATATATATATATATATATATATATATATATTAATATAGTTTTAATGGTTGAAAAACAATATATTTATGTACGAATTTTAAGAATCTTTAAGTACTCTATTTAGTTAGAGCTCTATCCTGTAGTAGGAAATGATGTCATTGTCAGCTGAGCATATATAGACTATATATAGGACACTTTGAATTTGTATTTTTTCCTGTTTTATGGCCTGAAGAAACCCTTTTGGGTGAAAACGCTTGCCGAACTTGTCATTGGGTTAATAAATTCAAACGTTTTTATCTTGACCGGATTTTGAATTCATTTGTGCTGAAACGAACATAGTGTTGACTGGAAACCAGAAGTGGTTGGAATAGTGTATGTGGACTGTATTGCCCCTCCAATTTCCGTTCCTGTACCTTTGTGTTGGATTGATTTTATTCATTTATATATTCAGGACTTGGGACTCTTGGGCGGCAGTTGGAGCTTGCTTTAGATTTGTTTTTAACCATTGCAGGAGACAGATTTGTGTTCCGACCTCACTGTTTGGGACATGACATGGGGGGTGCAATGCTTTCCCATCTAGGTGAGTACTAGGTCCAATATGTTTGATCCACTGGATGAAGCACACAATATCTGGTCCAGGGTGTTTGTGTTGATAAAGTCTAGGAAACACCAAACATTGCTCTGAATTTATTCATAATGGGACTATTACTCTGATCCGGTGACTACTGCAAATGTCTTACCAGACAGGGCCAGTGCAAATTTCAACCCACAGACACCAATACAAAAGCCATATATATACCCATGGATCTGAAACCTCCTAGTATTACCAAGGAACACCTGTTAAAAGTACTCTCCATTGACCTTACTTCAAAATGATACTTTTTTGGACTCTACAAATTTCCTATAAATCCAAATTCCAAAACAATGCCATTTTTAGAGCAAAGGCAAAGTAAACTGGAATATAACTTCTACTCTATTTCATACTAGTGAAATACTTTTTTGCACCTTTTCCTCTTATTTGTGAGTTAGAAACAGTGTATGTTTCCCATTCTATAGAGAGGTATTTAAAATCTTCAATAAATAGAGTATTTGATTGGATGGTGAGCATGTCTAGTAGGTCTAGGTAAGAGTTGTGAGCTTCATGGGTCATAGAGGGTATCCTGTAGCTGCTTAGGACATGTTAAGGAATCTTGTCTATGGATGTAGATGAACTCCAGGGCATCATCCTGTTTAATCAACCTGGAGTTGTATTTGTTGCTAATATAGAACCAGACACCTCCACTTTAGCCCTAATCTGTGATGCTGCTGGTCTAAATATGTGAAAGGCACTGTAGCCTTCCACTGCCAGAATACGTTTTGCAGCTTTAAAACAAGTCTCAGTGACAACACAAATGTCCACATTCTCCAGAGTGAGGAGAGCTTGTAGCATGTGAAGTTTCTTATTTAGGTTCCAAGCATTGAGTAGTAGCACCTTAAAGTTGCTTTGAGTTTTTTTTTTTTGTACTATGTTTGTACTTTTTTGTTTTGACATTGCTTTAAAAATGTTCTAAGGGGTGGATAAAGTTTTAGCCAATATCTGAGAGCCCAGAGGTAGGTACAGACCAATCCTGGCAAAGCAACATGGTCTGTTAACCATGTCCTCCCACGCTGATATATATTAGATTACTCTGTAGTGACACCAGAAACTAAGCCATGTGTTAAAATCAACTAGGGAAGCTAATTCTAAATAGCATAGTGAATTTCTGTTCAACTACATGTAATAAAAGTATTACAACATTTTCTTGGTATTTTAAAAGAAACACATCAAGTTTGCTCCTATGCAGTCCTGCTCACTTCCATAACTTATCCCAAGCCCTTAGCTTGGTTTTATGTTGATAGACATTTTCCCTTTCATGTTTTGTAAACTTTATGTGTGTATGCATCGATGTGTCTATCTATCTATCTATCTATCTATCTATCTATCTATATATACACCTGGTAGATAGGGTGTTCCAAGAACTCTACCACCCTGTTTCAGAGGAAGTACAGTAATTTACCCAGAATTATGTATCTTAGCTTTTGAGATGGTTTCCGATGACAATCACAAATTAGAGGAAAAAGGTGGAAAGAAGTCTTTGACTAGTATAAGATAGCGTAGAAATTATCTTTAAGTTTACTTTGCCTTTGCTCTAAAAAATGGCATTGTTTTCGAAGTTGGATTCATAGGAAATTTATAGAGTCCAAATACTTTAATTGCCTTTCAAGAGTTGAAAAACTGTGTAAAGTATCATTTTGAAGTAATGAAGGACACTGGAGAGTACTTTTAACAGGTGTTCCTTGGTAACACTAGGGGGTTTGAGATCCATATATATATATATATATATATATATATATATATATATATATATATATATATGGGTTTTGTATAAGTGTCTCTGGGGTGAAATTTGCACTGACCCTGTTTGTTAATACATTTGCTGTATTCACTAGATCAGAGTAATAGTCCCATTATGAATAAATGTTTTGTGTTACTTTATAATTTTCTGATATAAGTCAAAAAAGGTTTTAAAATTTTCCTAGCTTCTGATGTCAGTCTAAGTTCAAGGGAGGCCGTTGTTTTCCTAATGATATTTTTTAAGTACCTTGGATATCCATTTGAGTCTGGCCTTGTCTTGTGGGTCTTTAGTTTTGTTGTAAATTCTGATGAGCCTTTTCTATGTGTTCTAAAGTTTATTTATGCTTGTGGACCACCGGGCTGGTTTGCCCTTACCCTTCCCATTTTGTTTAGCTTCAGTAGGGACTGACAGATTTATAGTTTTCTTGGTGGGAGTCAAACTCCTTTTGGGGGACTAAGAGTTAAACTTAACCTTTCAGACTTCATCATAGAATAGTAGGAAGTATGTACATTTGAAGTCCTTGAATGCTGTGATATTTGCTTCTGCTGGTCTAGGGATTTTGAACTAGAAAGCTACCGATTACCTTTGGATGAAGGGGCAACCTCTTTCACCTCAAGTAGTACATGGGTCTCTTTCAAACATGGTAATGCTACATTGCAGTTTGTTTTCCTGCTTGGGACTTTACTTTGCCCCTTTTCATGGTTAAATATTCACCCACTGGATGACTTTATGGAAATTAAATCATTCATTAACTACTGACCCTGCCCATATATATACTCTAGATCAGGGGTGGGCAAACTTTTTGATTCGTGGGCCACATTGAGTTCTAACATTTGACAAAGGGGCCGGAACAGGAGCAGATAGATGGCATGCTTTGAAAACATCACCTCATTGGGGGAAAAATACACATCTGCTACAGCTGTACTTTCAAGTAATGTGACCTCCTCTTGACTTGACAGCCGAACAGTATGCATATGTATACCTGTGCAAATTGTTTTGCTATTAAATCACTAGGAGGTCTCATTACTTGCAATTACATCTACATTTGGGAGTCATAACTAGCTCAACATGCAGTTTGAGTTATTGCAATGCATCTTTCAGTGTTATGATTAAAAATGTGTTTAAACTGAAGACTTAAATTTCTTTATTTCAATGTGTAATTTTTCAGATCTTGATTGTTTAATGGGTTATATAAAAATGCAATAATTCAAATTAAGGTATTTGCTTCCTCCCTCTTCTTCAATCTCACTACAGAAATCCCTGACATTCACTTTAATAAACAGGACTCGATTTCTCATCATATGCTGTTCCATTGCTGTGACAGAAAAGTAATCCATAACCACATAAATAAAAAAAAAATAAAAATTTAAATCTCATAAATGTACAGCATATTTCACTTTATTTGAACTGCATTACACTAGACATGCCTGGAGAACTTTTCATAAACATGCTGTATAACTATAGCTGTCAGGGGACAGATTTGGGGTCTGTGCATTTAATGTACATTTGCATCTGGACTGGAGTACAATGCAGTTGTACAAATGAAAGGAAAACTACAGTAGTATACTTTAAAGAACCAACATGAGCAGGAAGGAAATGTCCAAAGTTGAAAGAAAGACATTTCTTGTGGGAAGGGGCTGATAAAGAATGGGAGGCTGAGTCTGTGATGAATATTAAGCAAGCAAAGCAACCAAACTATAGTGCAGTTCAGTGTGACAACCCAACTGTTGGGAACACACTAAAAGTACAAATATTCAATGGAGTGCCTAGTGATGTGGAGAGAATGCACATTTTACTTATTTTAAGCAGTCAGATCATTTCTTTTTTGAAGGATAAGGCAAGAGAATAGATAATGAAGCAGATCGCTCACACACACACACACACTCTTCACCTTTCAAATCTGCATTCACTAATTTCACTCACTTTCTCTCTCCGATCGCATACACACACACACACACACACACACACACACACACACACACACACACACACACACACACACACACTTCACCCTTCAAACCTGCATTCACTCACTTTCTCTCTCCGATCGCATACACACACACACACACACACACACACACACACACACACACACACTTCACCTTTCAAACCTGCATTCACTCACAATCTCTCCGATCGCATACACACACACACACACACACACACACACACACACACACACACACACACACACACACACACACCTTTCAAACCTGCATTCACTCACTTTCTCTCTCCGATCGCATACACACACACACACACACACACACACACACACACACACACACACACACACACACACACACATTTGTTACCTTAAAGAAAACTTCAAAGCAAGCTGTGCAGCAACTCCCATTCTGCCTGGAAAACTCTGCAGTTTTATGGTGTAAAAGTCCGTTGAGCTTAAATCCAAAACGGCGGGCAGTCCCATTATTCAAACGGACGCGCTCCCGCATGTCCCTTGATCTTAATTCCGACAGGCTGACAGAGCTGATGTCATCGCGCACGTGATGACGTCAGCTCCAAAACCACGAAAAATGAAAAAGTCTAAAAAAAAGACGAAAAATAATCGGAAATGAAGGGGTGCCACTCGGGAATCGTGGCACCCCATTATTGGGACCCCAAAACTCGGAAAAATCCGAGTAATTCGGGACGGTTGGGAGGTGGCGGGCCAAATCAAAACGTTTAATGGGCCGCATGTGGCCCCCGGGCCGTAGTTTGCCCATGCCTGCGTCTAGATGTATGCATAATGGACATTTGCTGGGATCTTGCTATATGTACTAAGCTGATAAGTATATTTTAGGCAAGCAGTCTAGAATATCACTGAAAAGCCTAGCCATGTAAGCCCAATAAACATTGGATGAGTGAAGTTCCAAAACTGGGGAGCAATATCCAATGTACCCCAGTGTGAATGTACAATTGCCCCTCCAATTATCCAGAATCGTTCTGAATGGTGCTAATGAGTTGCACTGCTTGACACACAGTAGACGTTTATTCCATAAGTAGGGGATATATTGGACTGGACTATGTTTTACCATTATATACTTTTCATGTAGCAGTGAAGGTGAAGGTCTTTTGTACAAAGATTTATGGTGCTGTTTGTTTTGTGCACCTGTAAAATATCAGCCAGGGTGGGTTCTTTCATGGCTCAGAAGAAAAGATCTAGAACAAAATAAAGGAGCCTGTTTGAAAGAGAATATAATAAGAGTGTGTTTAATCTATTATTTTAGCTTATTGACTGTAAACCAGTAATTTCTTGCATTAGAAATGGAGGAGCCTGTATAAAAGATAATATAGTGAGAGTGTGTTTAATTTATTATTTTAGCTTAATGATTTCAAACAAGTAATTTCTTGCCAGAAATAGGTGGGACCAGTCAGGTTGTATGAGATGCTTCGAATTACAAGTTAAATGTAGTACCGTTCAATAGCAGTTCAGCACACTACTGTGTGTTATCCTTAAGGTTCTGGACATAGCTGAAGAAGGACTTGTGACTGTCCTTAACCTCAAGGCTATCCTGACCTCATACTTGGCTTTGCTGGACTTAACTAGACCTCTTAGTTTCTTGTTTAATTATATAAGAGACCAATTGTCTTTAAGAGGGTCTTCCTAATTTTGACCATGAGTTTTCTTCTTTTATTTTATAATATACTCTGTTTAAGTGAAGATTCTACCAGTTAGTTTGTTTTTAGTGTTTGTTTTGGGTTTATTTCTGGTAGGTACAACAGCCTTTACACAGCCATTCACATGTTTGTGTAGGGACTCTATAAATAATTTTGTATATGTAGCTGTGTCTCGGGTTAAGATAGTCTTGCATTTTGACAAACTGTCACTTAATAGGATGTATTATGCCTTTGAATAGTTCCTAACTGTTTTTGGTTTAGCTGGATTTTCTTGGTTAATTTTTACTTCAAATGAGACAACTTTGTGAACAGACCTCACTATTGAGGATGTGGTACAGGGGGAAAAGGGTGTTGCAACACTCATCTATATTGGTGAGTACCAAATCCAAAATGTGTGATCTTCTGGTTGGAATACATACTATCTGTTCCACGGTGTTTATGTTAATAATGTCCAAGAAGCATTGTGCCTGTGAGTTTGAGATAGTGTGTGTTTTCAAGTCTATAGAGGGGTAGTTAATGTCATCTATGAATAGGGTATTTGGTTGGATGGCGAACACCTCTAGTATGTTTACATACAAGTCGTGAGACCCTATGGGCATAGATGGTGGCCTGTAGCTAGCCATGATACGGTAAAGGATCTTATCTAATGCTGTCTTGTACGTGGATGAGGTCCATGATCTCATCCTGATTAACCAACCTGGAGGTATGTTTATTGTTAAGTAGATAAACTGTGTGATAAAAAAGGGCTTCCTCACAACAGAGGACATATGGTGACCAAAGCACAGTTTATTGTCAATATAAGTCCTAGATCCCTGACCATGGGACCAATTTTCGGGGTTGTGTAGTTGATGTAATTATTACAAGGGGAGTCATGCTTGTCAAAGGATATGATTATACATTTCTGAGAATTTAGTTTTAATACATGATTTTGACACCAACTATTTGTTTCTGTAAGGCCCTCTTGGAAAATCATGGTGTCCCCTAGGGTATTTATGATGGTGCCAAGTTTACAGGCATTTGAAAACGTTTTCAGCCACAAACCCTGAACACTAGCTTTTACCTTCAAGAAGTAAATACTAAAGAGATGTGGTTCAGGGACTGAATTCTGGGTTGCACTGCTAGTGATAAGTCTTTTCTGAAGAAATCAACCAGGTTAAGTAAGCAAGATCTGCCCTTGATGAATCTGAACTGACTTGGGTCTAGAGTCTGTAAGTTACCCATATTCTAATTAAATCCATAATGATCTTTTCTGTAGTCTCATATATCAGGGTGGTCAGGCTTATGAGTCTACCATTACTTGGGTCCTTTTAAAGCCTCACCTTTGTGCAAGAGAATGACTGTTACTGTCCTCCATTTATCCAGCATGAAACGTATATTAAGGCTGACACTGAATAGCCACCGTGGGGGAGGGGTCTGACAAATGATGAGTCAGGCTTACTAATAAGCTGCATGATATGTTGCCCAGCCTCATACAGTTAGCATTCTTGGCCTTAGATAGCACCTTGAGGATTTGTTTTGGGGAAATTGGGGTTGTAAATGTGAGTAAGTGATCTGAGAATATTGGAGATCTGATGGCCTTGAAGTCTGAGCTTCGTTTATCAGCAATTAGACTTCTCCTGTGGTTTGTGCATTTCTTCCTGTGTCATGCAGATTGTGTAACTAGATAGGTAAATGGTTCAACCCTCATAGTAGTGAATTTACATGTAATGCGGGACTATAGAGTCAGGAAAGCATAACCTCTACCACAGCTGGTAACAATCAACCTCTGTTCTGGGGAAACATTTTGAAATGTGAGTTGGTTTAGTGGTAAAGGTGTTTACCTCACAGACACAAGGTACAGGGCATGATTCTCATGTTTTGAAAGGGAAATTGACTAGCCTTAAAATGGCCTACAAGAGCAGCTAACCTAGTACTTACCTGTGAACCTATACTATAATGCCCTCCTGGTCTGAGTATGTAATATAATTTACTATTAAGTCTACACAGTGCTGGGCATTGTTTCTGAGGTTTCTAACATAGTTAAAGAATGCCTTGTTGGTATCCTTCAACTGGGTGGCTATTATTATGGCTTTTTTGATTTCATCAGAGTCTGGAATTCCCTGTTCAGTTTAAGAAATACATTTTTGTATCTTAAAAGTTATTATTTTTTTGTTTTGCATGCAGTAATTTTTTCTTTTACCGCCTGTTTGTATTAAGATTCTGCTATAGGGGTTGATTTTTGAGTTTGGCATTGTAATAATTTCTGAGTGAGACAGATTTTATTTTATTTTATTTTGTTTTTGTTAACTGGGAAAGTCCAGTGGACACATGTCCCTTTTTAGTGGAGGCACGGGGAGAAAAGCTCCACAAATAACTGACTAACAATGCACAATAGATTTACACAATATGCAAATAGAAAAAAAGAAAAATAATGATAATATTGTTGATAACTGACAATACATCATATATTAGAAGATACATATTTAAACGTTTTATATACTTACAGTTGAATAAAGAAGACACATGGAATATTTACATAAAAAATCTAAATGAAGGAAGGCTGCTATCAGCATATTGTACAGGTGGGGACTATCCTGGAGCAGAACGGGAACACAGCCAAGTAGCATTGAAATGAGTTTTGAGTGACTTTTTAAACTGTGTTAAGGAAGAAATGGAGGATATATGTGCAGGTAGTAAGTTCCATATGTTTGGACAAGTAGTTAAAGTAAAGTGATTCCCCTATTGTATTATTGACTTTTGTTATTTTAAGAAGGAATTTATTGCTAGATCGGAGAGACCTGTTGCTAGAGTAGGGTTGAAGCAGGTTTTGCAATGAAGGGGTTATCTCTGGGAGATGGAGAATTTTATAAGCTAGTGTAAGTTGGATGAAATCTAAGAGTTGTGGAAATTCTAGCCAATTGAGCTGCTTTAAAGCTATGCAGTGGTGTGTTTTATATGAGGAATCTGAGGCAAATCTGGCAATGCATCTATGCAGCTATTTACATATGCATAGAATTTGTCAGTTTCACATAAGCAGTGATGTGCATACCTCTCAACCTCTTAGAATAAGAAATCTGGACAAAGACAAAATAATGGGGGGGGGAGGGGGCAGAGGCCCAAAAAATAAGTATGCATTTTAAATGTTACTCTTATAAAGTTAGAAAGTTGCTAGACTAAACTGTTTTTCATTCGCATATATTTTCTGAATAATATGAAGACTGAAACTGAAATGTGTCTCATTTAGTGAATTCGTCATCACTAATCTGCCAGAATACCACAAATTGTATGTGGAACAGACCAAAACTTGGGAGGTATGCTGGGGATCTCGAGATGGAAGGGGCTTTTGAAATTAGCCAGGTCATCACTCAATTTTAGTAGATAAGCCTTTGCATAATTTCTGAATATTAAGGTATTATAAGTTGATTTAGATTTCAGTCTTATGGAGAATGTAAATGATTTGCAGTATATATCTCTCAAGTGTCCAGATTTTTGCAGATTGTCCAGATCTTTGACTCATATTTTTGATCTGCTCCTCATAAAATTTGTGGTTTTATGAGAAATCTCTGAGGATTGACATCACTAATTAATGATATACATTTGAAATTCTGACTTCAAATCCTTCAGAAAAACGTGTGCTACTGCAAAAATCTCTTTCTGTATCAACTTTCTAAATTTATAATTGCAAAATTTAAAATATGTGCCCATTTATATGCCCTTGACCCACATTATTTTAGGCTTTGTCCTGACTTCTTGCCCTAAGACCATAGAGGACATTACAGCTGGTAGGCTGCAAAGCTGCCCCATATTGGTAAAGACCAAATCTCATTGCTTATTTCATTGTCTGTGTTCATTGACATTTTTATTGTCATTAATATGTATTTATTGATATGCCATGATACTATCTTGTCCAATAACATATTATCTCATAATGACATAATGATTGTTATATGTATGCAAAAGGCCACCCATGTCTACCTAGACAAGTACAATATTGTTCTTCTACTTTGCATATTTTCCTGGTGACACTAATGGTTTTGTACTTGCCAAAGGAATTAGTAGACCACCCATTTGGATAGGAACCACTTTGAATCATTGCCATCGCTTGTGAACAAACCCTGTAGTAGAAGATAATATTGTACAGCACTAGTAATACTACCTGGGATGTAATTTGGGCCCATGGAGTTGCTGTTCTTCATTGTGCTCATCTAATTCTTCATGAGAATGATATAATTGTGATTGCTCTCAAAAGCCTAGTATAGTAGTGTCTTTACTTGCTGGGGTTTCAGAGCTATAGTTGAATGTCTTTGTAGGTATTTATGTCATCCAATTTGGAATTTACTGCACCACTGATTCCTATAACACTACAGTGATGAGTACTACCTCTAAGCTTCCTTTCCTACATACAGAATATCCGTTTGAAATTTTAGCTTATAAGAGTCCTTGGTTGACTGGGAATATACCAAATGCATTAGTATACTTATGAATCTAAATTATAATGTCACTATATTTATAGATGGGTATTTATATGATTCTAACGGCAACTCCCTGTGTACTGCACCTTTGCAGTATGCGCAATGTCTAGGAATCTTGCCACAGGCAACAATTTAATTTTGCCTTATTTCAGTTGCATTCAAGCTGCTTAATCTGCTCCTAGCGAGTGTCAGTTTCAATTTTGTGATCATAAGATTATCATGTAGGTGCTTATGCTCCAAGACTGCCTAAAACAGATACCATTGTTCAGCTCTGAGGGGCAGTCTAGTTAAAAGAATAATGCAACAGTTGTATACAAGATAGAAACTTAGACTGGCAAAACCACATAAAGAAAATGTCCATGGCCTCAAAATTAAATAGTATGACATTGCATAAATTTACTGTGGATGCACATGCCATACAACTAACTAGAATTTGATCACACAAGTATGTTTTAGTCCAGCTAATCTGCCCATTAAAGGAAAACTCCACCCTAGAACAAAAAAATATTTTTCCTACTCTGTCTTTGTTTCCTGACCTATTTTAACACCTCAAAATCACTCTTGGTGCTTTACTTGTAATTTCAACCTGTTTTCCACAACATGGCCACCAATGGGGCTTGATGTATCAATGTGATCTGGTACTCCCTCAACCCTTTCTCTTTCCCATAATACTTTGTATGACTTATGCCAGACATAAGGAAGTAACTTTGAATTCTCATGCCATTGACATATAATGGGATTTGGGAGGGTCACTGTTATTTCTTTACCTTCTGTAAAAGGACTGCTTCTTTTCTGTATCTAATTACCCTCATTTATGTTTGGCTCAGACCTTGTTTTTCACTATACTTAGAAGTTATCCAGCTACAGCTAGAAAAGTAACTAAATTGCAGGCCTTTGTTCAGGGTTTTAATTTGTAGTCTGTGGAACTGAGTCTGTAAGGCTCTTTCAGTGCAGTGACAGTTTTAACACCTCGCAGTAGTGCGGAAGGAGGTGATACTCAATTCCTCTTGATCTTCAAAAGAAAACACTGAACAAAGGTCAACAGATAATTTGTTGATAATGACAATGCAAGATGTCTGTAATACACATTCATTATTTTAGTTGCAATGATATTCTTTAAACTAAAAAATAAATAAAAAATGGAGGCATCCTATACATAACACAGCTACCCGATTAAACAGCTTGTTTATATTTACACATTTTACATACATATGCATACATACATACAAATATTTCAGATGTGGGCAATAATGCCTTCTAGCTTGCAAATGTACCAGAACAGTCATTTCCATATAAGTGAAGATGTTCTTAAATTTTCTAAAGTATTGCTTGCTTTAATATAATTAGAAATTGTATTCCATGTGTTAGCTACCCTTACAGAAAACAAGTTATTACATCTCTCATTCCTATATCATCTCCTACACAGATTGTCTGATGATTCTCTACTACTCTTTGATAATTTCAAGCATTCATAGAGGTAGTTGTCTCTAATTACTCTCCACATAAGGTGTTCACTTAAATATCAATATGAGATGCTGTAAAAAGTTCAAATATTTTAATCTTTTGTAATAATTTAAATTTTCACATCCATGAATATCCTTATTATATTTTTGCTGTGCTCTTTCCAATTTATTCATGCTGATTTTATTATAAGATTTCTAAATTATTATTCCATACTCCAATTTGGGTCTAGTGTAACTTACAATCCATTTCTTCACTTCTGATTTCCTAGACTTCATAAATCTTTTGTTTTACAGTCTATAGTTTTAAAAATGATCATAAACCAATTTGTTAATATGATAAAAAAAAAAAAAACCTCAAAGCTGGATCTACCCATATACCCAGGCCCTTACATGAATGCACATTTTTAAATCACTGAGTGCTGTATTAAATACTCACCCTTCAATCTATGTCTCTTAAATCTCATATGCTTTGTTGTTGATAAATTTATCAACATATTATTCTTTTGTGTCCAAATGGTTTAAATTAGTCAAGTTATTTTGTTGTATGTGTGACAGATGTAACCAGTTTACCTATTTAATGTTATCTGCATGCAAGACAATAGACCACTACAAAAGAAAAAGATCAATCTGAAAGATATGACATAAAGAGGCATGGGCCATTGTCAGGACACCCTGACTGTAACCTAGAGATGCACCTGTCCAATTGATATGTATTTACCATGTCCTATTTGTAAGCCATGCAACTATCCATCCTAACAAAATTGCATCAATAAATAGTTGTTCTAATGTATTGATCATTGTTTTGTGTGTGATTTTATCAAATGCTGATATTAAGTCTATTTAAATTACACCACAGTACAATTTGTCATTTATAACTGTTATTGTTTTATTACAGAACATCATGTTGCGGGTAGTTATAGATTTATTTTTAGTATATGCATGCTTATATAGAGTTTTAAGTCCTAGTCTTTTTAATTCTGATGACACATTATGCAAAATGACCTTCTCCATTATTTTTCGATAAAAAGAAAGTAAAGTTATGGGTCCCTGTGACTCTGGGTTTGTCCTGTCCCCCTATCCCTTATATATGGGTTGAACAAGTGCATGTCTCCAGTCTTGAGGAATCTCTTCATACTTTTATGACCCAGTGAATAAAAAATACAATGATACTGTAAGTTCATGCTGAAGTGTTCTCAGATCATTGTTACTAATTCTGTTTCATTCCTGTACTTTGTGTCCAATGTGCATATTTGTTTTTCAATATAATCTAATTTAATTTCAGTGTCTGAAGTTAATGGAATATTATTAGCACAATTTTTCACCACCTTTGTGCAGCCAAACCTGTTTTGAATAAGAGTTGTAAATTAATTTATAAGCTGTTGTATTTGAGAATACATTTTACAATCTACACCGTTTGTCAGTTTGTATGTTTTTAGTCCAACCACGTCTTGTATATTTATAAAATGATTTTTTGTTATGCACAATATCTTCATATATTCTTTTTCAAAATTTCCTGATCTTGTCCCACAGTATGTTTAATTTGTCCATCCAGTTTTATTATTTTTATCTTCAAAGTTATAGTTTTAGATTGCCCTCACTTCCATTTCTTATATTTTTACCTATCATCTTGTTTGAATTCTACTTCTGCATTTTGCAAAACTGTTTGACATGCCTTCAGAAAGTGGCATAAATCTTTATTGTATTTACCATTTTCTGTTTGTATCTTGTACCGTGAAGGTCAGGTTGTGACTGAAAAGAGTCTGTCAGCCAGTTCACTTACTTTTTTAAAAAAAAAATACAGTATTTAATTTGATTTAAACTGTGTTGAAGGAATATTTAACTGAACTGGCAGTTTTAACTCTGCTGTTTGTTATTTGCTAGTAATTACAGGTGTGGGGGTAGCCACATTCTTTGATTTCCTGTCCTTGCCTTTTTAAGTGGTACAGTGTGACATATTTTCTGCTTAAAAACCTCAGCTTTGGCCGGCTAAGAACTTGGTTATATTCAACTGGACGTATAAGAGAATTTAAGTACCTTTATCTGCACTTTTTTAAAAAAAAAATACAGTATTTAATTTGATTTAAACTGTGTTGAAGGAATATTTAACTGAACTGGCAGTTTTAACTCTGATGTTTGTTATTTGCTAGTAATTACAGGTGTGTGGGTAGCCACATTCTTTGATTTCCTGTCCTTACCTTTTTAAGTGGTACAGTATGACATATTTTCTGCTTAAAAACCTCAGCTTTGGCTGGCTAAGAACTTGGTTATATTCAACTGGACGTATAAGAGAATTTAAGTACCTTTATCTGCACTTTTTATTAAAAAAAATACAGTATTTAATTTGATTTAAACTGTGTTGAAGGAATATTTAACTGAACTAGCAGTTTTAACTCTGCTGTTTGTTATTTGCTAGTAATTACAGGTGTGGAGGTAGCCACATTCTTTGATTTCCTGTCCTTGCCTTTTTAAGTGGTACAGTGTGACATATTTTCTGCTTAAAAACCTCAGCTTTGGCCGGTTAAGAACTTGGTTATATTCAACTGGACATATAAGAGAATTTAAGTACCTTTATCTGCACTTTTTTTTAAAAAAATACAGTATTTAATTTGATTTAAACTGTGTTGAAGGAATATTTAACTGAACTGGCAGTTTTAACTCTGCTGATTGTTATTTGCTAGTAATTACAGGTGTGGGGGTAGCCACATTCTTTGATTTCCTGTCCTTGCCTTTTTAAGTGGTACAGTGTGACATATTTTCTGCTTAAAAACCTCAGCTTTGGCTGGCTAAGAACTTGGTTATATTCAACTGTACGTATAAGAGAATTTAAGTACCTTTATCTGCACTTTTTTTTAAAAAAATACAGTATTTAATTTGATTTAAACTGTGTTGAAGGAATATTTAACTGAACTGGCAGTTTTAACTCTGCTGTTTGTTATTTGCTAGTAATTACAGGTGTGGGGGTAGCCACATTCCTTGATTTCCTGTCCTTGCCTTTTTAAGTGGTACAGCGTGACATATTTTCTGCTTAAAAACCTCAGCTTTGGCCGGCTAAGAACTTGGTTATATTCAACTGGACGTATAAGAGAATTTAAGTACCTTTATCTGCACTTTTAAAAAAAAATACAGTATTTAATTTGATTTAAACTGTGTTGAAGGAATATTTAACTGAACTGGCAGTTTTAACTATGCTGTTTGTTATTTGCTAGTAATTACAGGTGTGGGGGTAGCCACATTCTTTGATTTCCTGTCCTTGCCTTTTTAAGTGGTACAGTGTGACATATTTTCTGCTTAAAAACCTCAGCTTTGGCCGGCTAAGAACTTGGTTATATTCAACTGGACGTATAAGATAATTTAAGTACCTTTATCTGCACTTTTAAAAAAAATACAGTATTTAATTTGATTTAAACTGTGTTGAAGGAATATTTAACTGAACTGGCAGTTTTAACTCTGCTGTTTGTTATTTGCTAGTAATTACAGGTGTGGGGTAGCCACATTCTTTGATTTCCTGTCCTTGCCTTTTTAAGTGGTACAGTGTGACATATTTTCTGCTTAAAAACCTCAGCTTTGGCCGACTAAGAACTTGGTTATATTCAACTGGACGTATAAGAGAATTTAAGTACCTTTATCTGCACTTTTAAAAAAAAATACAGTATTTAATTTGATTTAAACTGTGTTGAAGGAATATTTAACTGAACTGGCAGTTTTAACTCTGCTGTTTGTTATTTGCTAGTAATTACAGGTGTAGGGGTAGCCACATTCTTTGATTTCCTGTCCTTGCCTTTTTAAGTGGTACAGTGTGACATATTTTCTGCTTAAAAACCTCAGCTTTGGCCGGCTAAGAACTTGGTTATATTCAACTGGACGTATAAGAGAATTTAAGTACCTTTATCTGCACTTTTAAAAAAAATACAGTATTTAATTTGATTTAAACTGTGTTGAAGGAATATTTAACTGAACTGGCAGTTTTAACTCTGCTGTTTGTTATTTGCTAGTAATTACAGGTGTTTGGTAGCCACATTCTTTGATTTCCTGTCCTTGCCTTTTTAAGTGGTACAGTGTGACATATTTTCTGCTTAAAAACCTCAGCTTTGGCCGGCTAAGAACTTGGTTATATTCAACTGGACGTATAAGAGAATTTAAGTACCTTTATCTGCACTTTTAAAAAAACATACAGTATTTAATTTGATTTAAACTGTGTTGAAGGAATATTTAACTGAACTGGCAGTTTTAACTCTGCTGTTTGTTATTTGCTAGTAATTACAGGTGTGGGGGTAGCCACATTCTTTGATTTCCTGTCCTTGCCTATTTAAGTGGCATAGTGTGAAATATTTTCTGCTTAAAAACCTCAGCTTAGGTGGGCTAAGAACTTGGTTATATTCAACTGGACGTATAAGAGAATTTAAGTACCTTTATCTGCACTTTTTAAAAAAAATACAGTATTTAATTTGATTTAAACTGTGTTGAAGGAATATTTAACTGAACTGGCAGTTTTAACTCTGCTGTTTGTTATTTGCTAGTAATTACAGGTGTGGGGGTAGCCACATTCTTTGATTTCCTGTCCTTGCCTTTTTAAGTGGTACAGTGTGACATATTTTCTGCTTAAAAACCTCAGCTTTGGCCGGCTAAGAACTTGGTTATATTCAACTGGACGTATAAGAGAATTTAAGTACCTTTATCTGCACTTTTTAAAAAAAAATACAGTATTTAATTTGATTTAAACTGTGTTGAAGGAATATTTAACTGAACTGGCAGTTTTAACTCTGCTGTTTGTTATTTGCTAGTAATTACAGGT